>NW_025423186.1:0-50074 GCF_020497125.1 Mauremys mutica
TTCAGAAAGAACGAGTCCAGAACGCTGTGGAAGATAGTGCCATAGTGTAGCCCCTTCCCACCTCCCTCACCCTCCAGATCTAGGACAAGGAATCGGGCAGGAATTTTCCCTATGAAACCAGAAGTTCCTGTGGTTTTCAAGAGGGGAGAAAAGCAAAATCTGTCTTTTCACCTCACAGTGTTTGATAAGTGGCTAGAAAGTTATCACAGTGACTGGGCCTGGCCGGGGAATGTCGGGCAGTGCCTGGAGCCAGGATTCTGGCATAAGCTGATGAGATAGAAGGAACATGGTTAGTAGCAGCCCCCAGAGCCTCCATCCAGGGGCCCCCCCAACATCCCCAGTACCCAGACCCCCCCAGCCAGATATTTCCTGGGACCCAACCCCCAGAATCCCTGGCCAGAGACCCCAGATACCCACCCCTCAGAGCCCCACCGGCCAGAGAACCCCCACCAGATCTTCACTGCTGGCTGGGAATCCCAAAGGTTCCCCCCACCAAGAGCCCCCACCAGCCAGGGACCGCAGTTAGGAACTCACTGCCATCCTGGGATTCCCCCACTGCCCGCGTAGGACCCCCACCTGCCCTTCAGCAGAAAGGTAAGACATGTCCATGCCCTGTCACTAGCAAATAATGGTCACCATGGATCCACCCCAGAGGTGGCTACATCACAGAGACCATTTGTCATGGGGTTTAGGATACTTCTGGACCCACACTGCACTGAGTGACCTCTTCATCCCGTGCCAGCTGGAGACAAGAAAAGGGTCCAGCCAACTCTCCCGTTACCTGCTGGGAACCACTGACCCCCACAAACAGGGAGAGGCCTCTGGCGTTGATGGGTATTAAATATGTGGCTGGTCTCTTTGATCAGCAAACATTTTAACAGAGGTAAAGGAGGAAACAAATGATTCTCAAAGGAGACGGGAAAGATGATCTCTGGGCAATTTAACCCCCTGAGACCTCCAGGATGGAGAAGAACTCAGGGCAACAGGTTCCCTCGAAGGAAGAAGTTGCTGGGATTTAGAAACGCGGGGAACAGCCCCAAACCCGAGAGGATTTTTAATTGATATTGACGTAGAAGGAAGGAAATCCTGAGCTTTGAGATCAGTGTTCAGAAATGAAAAAGAAAGGGTGGAAATCTGAGAGATTTTGGATCTATTTTTGCCAATTATAGAGAGGAAAGTGTAAAATCAGAGGGATTTTATATCAGTTGTTGGTATGAGGTAAAATCTGAGTGTATTTGATAAATGAATAGAACATGGGCAAATGGGAAATGGGCAACATTTGCAAACATTTTGTATCCATGTTCAAGAATCTGAGGAAAGGTGTAAAGCTGAGATTTTCTTTGTATTTTATGATTAGAGAGACAAGGAAAAAATCTCAGGGGATATTCACTTAGAATTAGACAACTAACGAAAAGTGGGGCAAATGTTTAGAGTATTTTATATCAGTCTTTGAGATTTGCAGAGAAAACAAGTCACAAGCTAAGCAATTGATAACATGAGAGAAAAATACCAAGATCTGAGGGGGATTTTATGTTGCTATTAAATGACTAAGGGGAAAAGGGGGTGTTGGACTGGATTTTATGAGACTGTCCAATACATAAACACAAAGTGATGGTTCCCCCCCCCCCACTGCCACCATTCCATGAGCAGCAGGGAGCCCTGTGAGGAGCTGATTTAAGGGGCAGGGGGAGCTGGAAGGCTCCCTGGATAAAGGAAGGGGGCGGAAGTGGGGGACGGGCAGGTGACTGGCAACTGAGGGCTGGGGGAAACTGTGTGGGTAGTTTGGGGTCAGTGGGTGGGATTGGGAAACTGGGGTCTGGGCATTCTCCATGGGGGGAACACATGCTCTTCCCGTCCCCGCCTTGGCAGAGAACAGGCACCTCCTCCCACCCCCACTCCAGGGGCAGCCATGTGCTGGGGAATGACTCAGGGCAACAATTTCCCACCTAAATGAGGACAAATCGCTGCAGATCAAATGGGTGGGAAAAGCTGCCCCACCGGAGAGATTTTAAATGGACACTTGAGAAGTAGAGAGAGAGACCAGGGGGAAATCAGAGATTAGATTAGGGGAAATCGCGGGGGGGGGGGGGTGGTTAGAGAGCTGATCATTTGGGGGGGAATCTCCCTGGATTTTCTAGCCACGTGTGATAATGGGGGAAAAGGGGAAAAGCTGGAGAGACTTTGTAGGTGGGAGGACGGGGCACAAACAGGGCAGGATCCAGTGAACTCCCCTCCGCCCCCCCCACGGGAATTTCCTGACTGCACAAAACAGTTCAAATGTCCCGCCCCAATGACCTTCCCCCCCCCCCGCAACCCCGGCTCCCCCCCTGCGCCCCCCAGCTCAGCTCCTGCTCCCCCCCCGCCCGGATCTTCCCTTTAGCCCCCCCAGCCCCGCCCCCACCTGCCTGACCTCCCCCATCAATTCCCTGCGCAGCCCCCGGCCCCGCCCCCCATCCCAGCCCCACCCCCAGCGCAACGTTCCGGCGGATACGGGCGGGGGGAAGGGCAGCAGCTTCAGCCGCTGCTACTGAGCATGCGCAGTGCCCGGGAGCAGCACAGGGCGATGGGGAGCGATTTAATGCCCCCCCCGCCGGGCCCAGGGACCCCCCCATCCCAGCGCGGGGGGGGCGGATCTTGCTGCGGCTCCGCTGGGACCGAGGCGGCTCCGAGGCTTCTCCCGGGTTCCCCGGGGCAGAGTCACGTGCCCGCCCCCCCAGCGCCCCCCCCCCGGGGGTCTCTCACTCCCCGGGGGCTCCGGGCGGGGCTGGGGCGGGCAGAGCCCGGGGCTGCCCGGGCGGCGGGGCCCAGCTGGAGAAACCCCCCCCCGGCCGGGCCCCCCCGCACAGACCCGCCCCCCCGGGGAGCAGCAGCGGCTCAGCCCGGCCCGGCTCACGCGGAGGCGGCAGCAGCAGCTTTGTTCTCCCGCCCCCAGCGGGGCTCGTACGGAGCATGCGCAGTAACAGCTGCTGGAACCCTCCCTTCCCTGGGCTGCGGAGAGGGCGGGAGTGGCCCCGGGGCAGGCTGGGAGATGTAGTTCCTGACTCTCAGGGAAGCGGAAGTGACGTTGGCGGGAGAGGCGGAGCCGGGCTGCGAAGGAGCGTTGGGCGCTGCGGCTCTGCCTGGCTCGCGCGGGGCCGTTGGAGCCTCTCCCGGGCCGGGGAAGGGTTGGTACCATTCGAGCTCTGGGCATGCGCAGATCGCGGCGGGAGAGCCCTTCATTAACCCCCCCGTGCCCGGCCCGGGATCCCTGCGTGGGGCCGGGCGGGGGCTGGAGGGGGGGTGAGGCTGGGGTGGGCCGTGGGCGGGCGGGAAATGTCTGTGCAGCCCGGACATGGCCGGGGGGGGCAGCGCCCAGGGTGACCCCCCCACAACCCCTGAGAAGTTCCCTGTTCCCCCCCCCGATTGTGCCCCATTTTCTCTCCCCTTCGCCAGTGGCCAGTTCAGGTCTCAGGTTTGGGGGGTTTCCCCCATTTCCACCTGCAGGGATTTGTCCTTGTGCGGGTGGGAAATGGTTCCCCCCAGTGATTCCTGAGCTGGGCAGAGGGTGACTGGGCAGAGGCTGGGGGGGCCCTGAGACAGGGACACCGCTGGGCTGGGCTGGGGGGGCCACTCTCTGCTGGCAACGGGGCCTGGGAAGGGCCAGGAAGGGGAGGGAGGAGCAAGTGTCCCCCATGGAGACGGCCCAGCCCCAGGTTTCCCAGTCCAGCTACTTCCCCTCCCCCACCCTGCCCAACCCAGCAGCCCCCCCTCACCCCAACTGCTAGTCCAGGGGTAGCCAACCTATGGCACATGAGCTGATTTTCAGTGGCACTCACACTGCCTGGTCCTGGCCACCGGTCCGAGGGAGGCTCTGCATTTTAATTTAATTTTAAATGAAGTTTCTTAAACATTTAAAAAACCTTATTTACTTTACATGCAACAGTAATTTAGTTCTATATTATAGACTTACAGAAAGAGACAGTCTAAAAACATTAAAATGTATTTCTGGTATGCAAAACCTTAAATTAGAGTGAATAAATGAAGACTTGGCACAGCACTTCTGAAAGGTTGCTGACCCCTGTACTAGTCACATTCCCAGACCCCACTGCCAGTCCCTCCCCATAGCCAGTGACCTCACTCCAGCCCCACTCCTCTTCCTTGTGTAAGCCACATCACCCAGGGATCCCTGCCAGCCATGTGAATGTGAGACAAGAAGAATCCATCTTCCCACTTTTCTCTCCAGGTGTGTGACTGAGATCAGGGCTCTTATCGTACTGAGCGTGGCCCTGTGCTGCAGAGACCCCAACTGAGATCTGGGCCCTGTTCTGCCAGGCACTGAAGAGACCCCAGGTGAGATCAGACCTCACTGTTGTGCCAGGTAAAACTGAGACCTGGACTGAGATCATGGCCCCCCCTTGTGCCAGGCAGCGCATGACTGTGACCCAAACCGCTGCTTCCATTGTGCCGGGCATTTCAGAGACCTCGACTGAGATCTGTGTCCCCGTTGTGTCTGGTCCTGCACTGACCCCGACCCAGATCATGCCCCACCACTGTACTGGGCACTGCACAGACCCTGACAGAGATCCTGCCCCCACAATTTGCCAGATGCTGCAGGGACCCCAAACAAAATCATAGATCCTGCAATGCTGGGAGTTGCAGAGTCCCCGACTGAGATCAGGCCCCTGTTCTGCAGGGCTTTGCATAGACACTGAGCAAGATCAGGGTCCCCATTGTGACAGGTGCTGAACAGACACCAAGGGTATCTCTACCCTGCCACTAAAACCCCCCATCTGGCCCAGGCTCACGGGCTCAGGCAAAGGGGCTGTTTAATTGCAGTGTAGATGTCTGGGCTCGGCCTGGAGCCAGGCTGTAGGACCCTGCGAGGTGGGAGGGTGCCAGACCTTGGGCTGCAGCCCCAGCCAGAACATGGACACCACAATTAAACAGCCCCACACCCTGAGCCGTGTGAGCCCAAGTCAGCAGGCACGGGCCAGCCGCCGGTGTCTGACTGCAGTGTGGACATGCCCACAGGGACAGAGAGGCCTTGCCACAAAATGCTCAAAGGCTAAATAGGCCAATGGTGGGAGGCGACTCTCCATTTTACAGATGGGGAAACTGAAGCTCAGAGAGCTGAAGTAATTTGCTCAAGTTTGCATGGAGAATTTGGGGCAAAACTGGGATCTGAACCCAGATTGTTTTAATTCTTGCCTCTCCCCTTAACCCCAAGCCCAGCATGTGTGTGTACAGCGTTGTTTTGGTCAGTGTTTGCCTTGCATTGGCTTCCAAGGGAGGCTGTGGAATTTCCTTCATTGGAGGTCTTTAAGACCAGGTTAGAGATACACCAGTCTGGGAATGTCTAGGGATACTTGGTCCTGACTCGTCACAGGAGGCTTGAGGAGACGACCTCTCAAGATCCCTTCCAGGCCTACACTGAAATAATTCTCTTTTGTGCTGTGTCCTGTTCTACGCTGAGCTGTTTTGCATGGTGCCATTTGGAACTGTGATCGCACCATGTTGTGGAGCAGTTTTATGGTGCATTGTTTTGCCTCAGCATGTTTGGTGCCTGTGTTGTGCTGGTTTGAGATGAACTCTTTTTTTTTTTTCATTGTGTAATATTGTCCTAGGTGTGTTAGTTTGCATCGTGTTTTCTTTTCCTCTGTATTGTCATTTTATGCTGTGGCTTTTGTTGTTTCTTTTTTCCTTTTTTTTCCCTGAGTTTCCTGACATTATGTTGTGGTGGGTTTTACTCTGGATGTTGTGTTTTATACGTATATATTTCATGGCATCCTAGAAATGTAGGGCTAGATAGGACCTCAAGATGTCATCAAGTCCAGCTCTCTCTGCTGAGGCAGGACCAAGTATATGTAGATTATCTCCGACAGAGCTTTGTCCTACTTGTTCTTAAAAACTTCCAGGGAAAGAGACTCCCCAGCCCCCCTTATAAGACTATTCCAGAGCTGAACTGCCTTAGCTCTGGGGACACCCACACAGACTGTAGTGGTGAGCAGCTCTGGAGAGAGAGGAGACCCCAGTGAGTGGGCAGCTGGGTAAAGAGACTGAAGTTGGGAGGAGAAACATTGACGTGTCCAAGGTCACCCAGGCTGTCTGTGACCGAGCTAGAACTAGATCCCAGTGCTAGTGCGACCGTACTGCTGTTTTGGGCACTGAAGGTCTCTGCCACCCTGGTGTTTTAGGCGCTGGTGCAAACCCTTAGTACAGACAGAATTTACACTAGTGCACTCTGATTGGTACTGGTGCACCATGTCCCTGATTGAAGGCTTGCAGGGGATGGGGGGGGTGGGGCAGTGACCTAACTGAGGCCTGGGGCTGGCTGAACAGTGCAGCTGGTAAGTGGGGGAAGCAGCAGTGAGTGCTGGAGGTATGAGCCAGGAGCACAGCCCCACAGGACACTGGACACTGACTTCTCCTGACCCATGACCCACACACCCAGCTGTGTGCAAGGACTGCAGCTGAGCTGCCTGCCAAGACAGCCTGTGCATCCATGGACAAACCACCTCTTCCTGCAGCCTAATACAGTGGGATCTTTCCAAGCTGCAGGTGACGGGGCTCTGGCGTTAACGGGGTCTGTTCCTGACTCTGTCCCTGACCTGCTTGGTGATCTTGGAGAAGTCACAACCCCTCTCTGTTTTCCTCCTACCCATTGTCTACTTGGATTGTGATCTCTTTGGGGCAAGGACTGTCCCTCTCTGTCTGTGCAGAGCCCAGCAGAATGAGGGTGCTGATCTCAGTCAGGTTCTCTGCCATGTGCTGCACGATGGGGCCCTGATCTCCATCAGTGTCTGTGCAACACAAGGCACAGCTTATAGACTCACAGACTTTAAGGGCAGAAGGTAGAGGTGTATGTCAGATGAGGTCTCATCGGTGCCTTGTATAACCGTACTGACCCTTTCATGTATAGCTCAGTGGTTTTAGCACTGGCCTGCTAAACCCAGGGTTGTGAGTTCAATCCTTGAGGGGGCCATTTAGGGATCTGGGGCAAAAATCTGTCAGGGGATTGGTCCTGCTTTGAGCAGGGGATTGGACTAGATGATCTACTGAGGTCCCTTCCACCCCTAATAATCTATGATTCTATGTGTCTGCTGGAAATCTCTCACCTGATGTATCCTAGGACTGCATTAACCTATTTCACGGCTGCATCACATTGGCAGCTCATAATTATCCTGTGATCAACCAGTCTCCTCCTCTGTCACTTCCAATTGACAAACCCCCAGCTTATTGCAAAATTATGCACTTGGGGACTAACAAGTCAAATTTGTGCACTGTTGATTTTCATCCCATTTCTATTACTCCAGCTTTCAAGGACATGCAGATTTTCTTGTATGATTTTCCTGTCCTCCTCCGTATTGGCAATCCCTCCCGGCTCTGTGTCCCACTCCCACTTCTTGTGCCAAGATCACTAATAAAAGTGTTGAGTAAGATTGGTCCCAAGACTGATCTGAGGAACTGCACTAGTAACTCCCTCCAGCCTGACAACTCACCGTTCAATATGAGCCCCTTGTAGACTCCCCTTTAACCAATTATTTATTGACCTTTGGGTTCTCATATTAATCCCCATCATCTCCAATTTAACGAATAGTTTCCCATGTGGAACTGTATCAAAAGCCTTACTGACATCCAGATCAGGTTTCTGTGGCACGATCTACCTTTTGTAACACCATGTTTTATTTATTTATAGTGCTGAAGGCTGGGAGGAAGTGTTAGCAGTAGGCTGAGGGTACGTCTACACTACGGGACTATTCCGAATTTGCATAAAACGGTTTTATAAAACAGATTTTATAAAATCGAGTGCGCGCGGCCACACTAAGCACATTAATTCGGTGGTGTGCGTCCGCGGTCCGAGGCTAGCGTCGGTTTCTGGAGCGTTGCACTGTGGGTAGCTATTCCCTAGCTATCCCATAGTTCCCGCAGCCTCCCCCGCCCCTTGGAACTTCCGGGTTGAGATCCCAGTGCCTGATGGGGCAGAAATCATTGTCGCGGGTGGTTCTGGGTAAATGTCGTCAGTCACTCCTTCCTCTGGGAAAGCAACGGCAGACAAGCATTTTGCGCCTTTTTCCCCTGGATTGCCCTGGCAGATGCCATAGCATGGCAATCATGGAGCTTGTTTTGCCTTTTGTGACTCTCACCATATGTGTACTAGATGCCGCTCACAGAGGCGATTCAGCAGCGCTACACAGAAGCATGCTTTTGCTTTTGCATGACAGCAGAGATGGTTACTAGCCATATTGTACCATCTACCATACCATAAATTGGTACTAAGATGATCATGGATACCAGTCCTTTTGTACCATTTGCTGCTGTCATAAGTGCCCCTGGCCAATCAGCCAGGGGTGCAAAAGCCAAAATTGGGAATGACTCCCTGAGTCAATTTCTCCTTTTTGGTATCTAAACATTGAATCAGTCCTGCCTAGAATATAGGCAAGTGTACTAGAGAACCACTGTATCATAGAACCAGAGAGCACAGCTGCTCTGTGTCAGATCCTGCAGAAATTATGATCTGTATGCTATTCACA
Organism: Mauremys mutica; assembly: GCF_020497125.1. NCBI lineage: Eukaryota > Metazoa > Chordata > Testudines > Geoemydidae > Mauremys > Mauremys mutica. The sequence continues at coordinate 8,511 of NW_025423186.1, forward strand.
GGGGGTGCTCCTGCAACAACCCCACCTGTTGATTCCATTCTTCCCCCAGCCTTTCTGGGCTACCGTAGCATTGTCCCCCCCACTTGTGTGATGAAGTAATAAAGAATGCAGGAATAAGACATGGTGACCTGTTAGTGAGAAATAAGTGGAAGGCAGCCTCCAGCTGCTATGATAGTCCAGACAGGACATTAAGCAGGGTGTAGGAGAGAAGCCCAGCATCCCACTGCTAGTCCAGGGGCAACTGAATCTTTTCTTTACACATGAAGGGTGGGGGCTAATGGAGCTCAGCCCCCTGTTGCTATGATGAAGATGGTTACCAGCCATATTGCACCATCTACCAGAAAAAATTAGGGCCAGGCGCCCTTGATCGACCTGACCGATGCTAGTCAGCATGGTTACTGCCTCATGTGCCAATAGGCTGATGACGAGGACGGTTACCAGTCCTTTTGTACCATCAGCCACCCATAGCAGGGGGAGTGCCAATAGGCTGATGATGAGGACGGTTACCAGTCCTTTTGCACCATCAACCACCCATGGCAGGGGGAGTGCCAATAGGCTGATGATGAGGACGGGTACCACTCCTTTTGCACCATCAGCCACCCATGGCGGGGGGGGAGTGAGGATGTTGGTGTTGACGGCTGCAGCATCGCATCTATCTGCAGCATTCAGTAAAGATAGGGTGACATGTAAAAGAGTCAGAGGATTGTTTTCCCTTTCGCTTCTGGGGGTGGGGGGGGGTGAGTAGATTGCCAAGCTATGCCCTGACCCACCGCGGACACTGTGTTTGACCCTAGAAGCATTTGGAGCTCAGCCAAGAATGCAAATACTTTTCGGAGGCTGCAGGAACTGTGGGATAGCTTGAGTCCTCCAGTCCATGAGCATCCATTTGATTCTTTGGCTTTCCGTTACGCTTGTCACGCAGCAGTGCGCTGAGTCCCTGCTATGGCGTCTGTCTGGAGAATTTTTAAAAATGATTCTGAATTTCATCTTCTATAACGGAGCGCTGATAGAACGGATTTGCCTGCCCTTACAGCGATCACGTCCGCATGGTCCATGCTGGAGCTCTTTTTTTATTTTGATTTCGGACTGCATCGCCACCCGTGCTGATCGGAGCTCCACGCTAGGCAAACAGGAAATATTCAAAAGTTCGCGGGGCTTTTCCTGTCTACCTGACCACTGCATCTGAGTTCAGATTGCGGTCCAGAGCGGTCAGTGGTGCACTGTGGGATAGCTCCCGGAGGCCAATACCGTCGATCAGCGGCCACACTAACCCTAATCCGATATGTTAATACCGATATTGGCGCTACTCTTCTCGTTAGGGAGGAGTACAGAAACCGATTTAAAGAGCCCTTTATATCGATATTAAGGGCCTCTTGGTGTGGACGGGTTGGGCGTTAAATCGGTTTTACGCTCCTAAAACCGATTTAAACGCCTAGTGTAGACCAGGCCTGAGAATGGCCATGTGGAGGTGGGGGAGGGGATGGCAGACAGTGGGGAGGCAGGAGGATGCGGCATTGGAGGTGTATCTGGGATTGTGTTTTGTAGGAGTCCATGTCTCTGCTCCCTGTGGCCGTGGCACGTTCCGTACCAAAGCAGCATGTCAGCAGAGCAGACGCACACACCGTAGCTCTGCCTGGAACACGCAGCGTTCACTGCCAGACGGGCTGGGTGATTTTTCAGGGACCCAGCTTGATATGCCTGGCTGGGGTGGGTTCAGTTGGGTGGGGGTCTGGGGCTCTGATAGTTTGCGATGTTCCTTTTTGCATAGTCAGTTCTTTCCATTTATTGTTTTACCCCCACCGATGCCAGATGCCGCTCCCTTCTTAACTTGCTTTGGTTATTTCACTTCCAGTTTTTAAATGGGATCTAAGAATTGCAAAGCTGAATGAAAGATAAACAAACAGAACCATTTGAATGTTGGCCCAGAGCTGGTAGAACGGTACCTAGTGACGGTCGGCTGTAATGACCGGGTTCCCTACAGCGTTTTCTGGTGGGGCGGATAAAGCAACGTCAAAGAGCCAAATGCGCGTTTGAGGGCGAAAGGGCTCGTCAGGTGTTTGCTCTCTAAGGAACATGTCACCAGCCAGGGCCTGCAGTCTGTCAGGAGAGGTGCGCTGGGGTGTATTTAGGAATCTGAAAATAAAAGGTGAAGACGGCTGGGTCACAATATCCAATGAAATCTTGCAAACAATTATACAAATGGACCCTACTGCTGTTAAAACAACATGGTATTTATACTGATTCAAACCTGAAATTAAAATTAGGAGAGGAATGCATGAGAAAGGAACTGACACCTACTTACCATTTCTTACTGCCTAAAATTTTGACACTCCCTCACAGCATCTTTTTTTAAAAGCGATGCACAGCACACAGTCAAGTTAATGAATGAAAGCACACCCATTATTGACTGCTTTGTGCTGCATGAGCATCTGATTAAGCACCTAATTACAACTGTACCACTGTAAGTGGAAATGTATCAACCCAACTTAGCTCCAAGGTGTTTAGATGTGAATGAAAAGTTTCTAAATTAAATACATACACTGAAATGCCTCTACCCAGTCCTGTTGACTTCTTCTCCGAAACCCCCCATGAGTTCTGGCCTCTTGGTCAACTCAGCTCCCAGACCCCCATCAGCTGTGCCCTCTCCCAACTTAACCCATTTCTACTGCAATTCTTCACCCTCCTCATTCAGGCAGGGGGCTGGCGCTGCAGCCCCTAAGGTACCTGCGTTAATCACTGTCTCTCATACTAGGGCTATTTAGATTTCAGGGAACGATTCAGAATTACTGACTCTGGGAGGTGGGAGAGAGGAGAGGCTGAGAGAGCGTTTGCTCTTACGGCCACGTTCAACTCTGGTAGCCTCCATGTTACCTCACCCTCCACCCTCCCCCATGTGTCTCTGCTCATGTCAGTGTCACCTGATCATAATGCCACTGGCTTCAGCAGAGCTCCCAGACAGGAGCTACATCACGAGAGGGTTACAGTACTGAGAGTAAAATACATCACAGGGAGGGTGTAATTATCCTGAAGTGAAACATTCCAATCTAGGAAGTGAAAGACTTCAAGTACTTCATTACTCAAAATTATGCTTGAAAGGATTGGATTTTTATGAATAAATTGCAGTAAATGTTAATTTCACTGTACACACACACAGAGATGAAAAAATATGTATATAGGTAATATACAGAAATGCTTCTGGAGAAAGGAGTTTGATTTAAGGCTATTTACACTGTATATTTTGCCTGTGACATTGACAATTTCTCTTTGAACAGTTATATGTTTTGGCTTTTGGAATCTCAACAGTTACTGTTATTAAATAATTGTTGTCTGACGACCCCCGTAACTTCCCACAGCTCTGAACATTGAAATTGTAAACATTGAAAAAAGGGCTTAAAAATAAATATCGCTCTCTATTGAAATTAAAAGAAAGAAATAGACACAATGAATTTTGTCAAACCCACTTAACAGCAATTGCAATATGCTAGGGGATGGAAATTCACAACTAAGGCACCAACCTTAATTCTGCCCTGTAGTGACACCAGGCTATTGCCGTAGGGCTACGAATTAGGCATTTTAGTGTATATCGTTCCAGCTTACAAATCGGTATGATCTAAAGACACATGAGATCTTTTCCTCAGGATATCACCGTCACTGGGTTGTTTCTCTTAGTGATAATTCCCAGAAGTGAACAGATTAATAACATTTTATCAGCTATGAAGTGGCCATTTCAGATTTTTGGGGAGTGTCTGTTATTTTGCACTAGGGGCCAGGTCCTTGGAGAGACGGAACCTTGGTTTCATTTTAACTTCTCCATGCTCAGCAGCTTCTGGAATTTGGTTCAAAGTATTTACATGTTTCCCTGCCCTGTTCTTAAAAGTGCTGCTTTAGAAAGTGGGGAAGGGCTGGAACTGACTGCAGGATCAGTAGCTGAGTCCCTTAGATATTTATAGCTCATCGGAAGGAGGACGGGGTTTGGTGGGTGTCTGGGGATTTAATAATAAACACACAAATATCATTGTTCTTAGTGAATTTTCATCTTCTAATTCCCATAACCCACTAATTATCCCTAGCTGCCCCCGGCAGTGTGGGGAGGGAGAACTAGTCGACTCCTGTGGCCAGTGTGGAACCTAGACAAATTAGAGGATTGGGCCAAAAGAAATATGGTGAGGTTCAACAAGGACAAGTGCAGAGTCCTGCATTTAGGACGGAAGAATCCCATGCACTGCTATAGACTAGGGACCGAATGGCTGGGCAGCAGTTCTGCAGAAAAGGACCTAGGGGTTACGGTGGACGAAAAGCTGAATATGAGTCAACAGTGTGCCCTTGTTGTCAAGAAGGCTAATGGCATTTTGGGTTGTATAAGTAGGGGCATTTCCAGCAGATCGAGGGATGTGATCATTCCCCTCTACTCAGCACTGGTGAGGCCTCATCTGGAGTACTGTGTCCAGTTTTGGGCCCCACACTACAAGAAGGATGTGGAGAAATTGGAGAGAGTCCAGCGGAGGGCAACAAAAATGATTAGGGGGCTGGAGCACATGACTTATGAGGAGAGGCTGAGGGAACTGAGATTGTTTAGCCTGCAGAAGAGAAGAATGAGGGGGGATTTGATAGCTGCTTTCAACTACCTGAAAGGGGGTTCCAAAGAGGATGGATCTAGACTATTCTCAGTGGTTGAAGATGACAGAACAAGGAGTAATGGTCTCAAGTTGCAGAGGTGGAGGTTTAGGTTGGACGTTAGGAAAAACTTTTTCACTAGTAGGGTGGTGAAGAACTGGAATGGGTTACCTAGGGAGGTGGTGGAATTTCCTTCCTTAGAGGTTTTTAAGGTCAGGCTTGACAAAGCCCTGGCTGGGATGATTTAGTTGGGTTTGGTCCTGCTTTGAGCAGGGGGTTGGACTAGATCCCTCCTGAGGTCCCTTCCAACCCTGAGATTCTATGATTCTATGAACTGAAGGCACAAGGATCTTTCAGTGACTGACTCAAAGTCACCCAGAGTGAAATTCACTTCACTGGATAAATCCCTAGTTGCTGAGCTCTGCAGAGGGGTGGGGAGGTGAATTCCATCCCCCATTCTTGGGCATAGAGCCCCCTCCAATTCTCACCCTGATCTCAGACACTACCTCACCTTCCCCTGCAGTGATGGACCCACTTGATGCTGCCAGAGCCATCTGCCAAGGGACCTGGAGAGGACAGAGGCCCAGCTCCAGAACTGCTCCCCCTGCCCACAGCCCCCAAGCTGTGCTAGAGTTGCCCTGACTTTCCAATCTGCAGATCAGTCCGGGTGTCCCCAGCCCATGCACCCACCACACACAATCTTTGTGACAACAAACATCCCAGGATTGGGAAAGACCATCTGGGGCTGGCTGCAGTCTCCCGTTGCTGCTGTGAGGGGAATGGGGTGGTCCCTCATAGAGGATACAAACATACCCAGGGGCAGAAGGGAAATGTAGTTTCTTCCAGGGGGTTGAAATGTTTGGTTTAGAGTCCTGAGCTCTGTCTTCCTGTTTGTCTCCTCCTGCCACTTTCAGATCTCTTGGAGAGACAAGGTGGGTGAGGTAATTTTTTTTAGAACCAATTAAAAATAGAATCATAGAATCATAGAATCTCAGGGTTGGAAGGGACTAAGGACCGGAAACAATCCCCACAGTCGCAGGAGTCTCTGTTGGCCAACCGCCTCTCCCTGGTCGTGTAGATGGCCATTTTAGCCAGGGCGAGGAGGAGGTTGACCAGGAGGTCCCGCGACTTTTTGGGGCCACGGATAGGGAGTGCATGGAGAAGGGGGTAGGGGGAAAAGTGCAGCCAGAAATGCAATAGGATATTGGTGAGGAGCCGGTATAAGGGCTGCAGCCTGGCGCACTCTAAATAAACGTGCGCCAGGGTCTCCACTTTGTTGGGTGTAGCGGGGCGGTCCCCTGCTCCTGCCCTGCGGGGCTTGAAGCAGCCCAGGAGAGGGCTGGGGCTGGGGCAAGGAGCCTGGGCTGATTGGGGGAAGCAGGCTCAGCTGTGGCCATGCCCCAGTCAGGCCCAGCTGGCCCCTAGAAGAGGCTGTGAGCCAGGAGCCCAGTCAGTCTCCCTCTGTTTGTAGCGAGAGAAAGGCCTGGCTGCAGGGACCTAAGCAAGACACCTAGATTGGGAGCAGGGCTGGGGAAGGGCCAGAAGAGCTGGGAGCTCTGGCCTGGAAAGCCCCAGGCTGCGGGCCTGACTATAGGCTGAATAGGTGCAGGGCTGCAATGGGGGCAGCCCAGGGGGAAACAGAGGCGGCAGGTCCAAACCCCTTTGCCTGTGATGAGTGGCTCATACTGCAGTCTGCCCCAGTGAACGGGGGCTGGATGGAGACTGGGCAGTAGCCAAGACTGACGTGAAGTGGGGATAGTGGGTCCGGTTCCCCTGGGAGGGGGAGACCCAGAACTGTGGGGGTACTGCCAGAGTAAAAGGGGCACTGGGGTCCTGGGAGGGACAGGGGGCCAGCTGCGGTAAGGCAGATCACCGGCCTGCAGAGTGTGCTCTGACGGCTGGAGAGCTAATTCCCAAGACGACCAGCAGGAGGTGCCGCTGGGTGAGTCTGCCCCCGCTTACATTGGGGAAGAATGAACATGTTTTTTGTAAAGGAAAATCATGCCTCACGAATCTACTATAATTCTTTGAGGGAGTCAACAAGCATGTGGATAAAGGTGATCCCGTGGATATAGTATACTTAGATTTTCAGAAAACCTTTGACAAGGTCTCTCTCCGAACGCTCTGAAGCAAAATGGGATAAGATGGAAGGTCCTCTCTGGGTTAGGTAACTGGTTCAAAGACAAGAACGAAAGGGTCTGATTTTCAGAATGGAGAGAGGTAAATAGTGGTGTCCCCCTGGGGTCTGTACTGGGACCAGCACTGTTCAACATAGTCCTAAGTGATCTGGAAAAAGGGGTAAACAGTGAGGTGGCAACATTTGCAGATGATACAAACCAACTCAAGTTAGTTACGTCCAAAAGAGAGTGCAAAGTGTGACAAAGGGATCTCACCAAACGGAGTGACTGGGCAGCAAAAAGGCAGATGAAATTCAATGTGGATCAATGCAAAGTAATGCACATGGGAAAACATGATCCCAATTCTACATCTAAACTGATGGGGTCTAAATTAGCTCTTACAACTTAAGAAAGAGATCTTGGAGTCACTGTGGATACTTCTCTGAAAACATCTACTCAATGTGCATTGGCAGTCAAAAAAGCCAACACAATGTTGGGAAGTCCTTAGGAAAGGGATGGCTAGTGAGACAGAAATATAATATTGCCTGTCTATGAATCTGTGGTATGCCCACATCTTGAATACTGGAGCTGGTCCCCCATCTCAAAAAGATATATCGGAATTGGGAAAGGCACAGAAAAGGGCAACCAAAATGATTGGGGTATGGAACAGCTTCCATGTGAGGTGAGATTAATAAGACTGAGGGGAGTTTTCAGCTTGGAAAAGAGATGACTAAGAGGGGGCTAGGATAGAGGTCTATAAAATGATGATGGGTTTGGAGAAAGTAAATAAGGAAGTATCAGAGGGGCAGCCGTGTTAGTCTGCCTCTGTAAGGAAGTGCTATTTACTCCTCATAACCCAAGATCTGGGGTCACCCGATGAAATGAATAGACAGCAGGTTTAAAATAAACCAAAGGAAGTATTTCTTCACCCAACACACAGTCAACCTGGGGAAACATTGCCAGAGGATGCTGTGAGGGCCAAGACTATAACAGGGTCCACCAAAGAACTAGATAAGTTGATGGAGGACGCGTCCATCATTGGCTATTAGCCAGGGTGGGCAGGGATACAAAACCATGCTCTTGAAGTGTCCCCGGCCTCTTTTGCCGGAAGCTGGGAATGGGCGACGGGATGGATCGCTTGATGATTTCCTGTTCTGTCGATTCCCTCGCGGGCACCTGGCATTGGCCACTGTGGGAGGACAGGATTCTGGGCTGGCTGGACCATTGGTCTGATCCAGTATGGCCGTTCTTATGACCTATAGAGGACAGTCCCCACCAGCAATATTTATATTTGGTGCACTGAAAGGGCCAACTTTCCAAAGCTGACCCAAATGATTAGTGAAAGTGTTTTGGAGAAAAACACTAAACAGAAGAATGTAAATGAAAATTGGGAGCTATTGTTTAAGGAGCTTGTTAGATGGGGCATAAGCCACGTTGCCTAATTAGCTGAGCTTGCAATGGCCTTCCACTCAACTCGCTGACATTTCTCCGTCTGCAAATGTGGTAACTTTTTAAAAACCTAGATCCAATCAATTACAACATGTCAGGGAAGATTCTAGGCATCAATGATCTGATCATTGGGTTGATGGCGGTAAACAAGAGATTCCCATAAGGCTCCCTCCCTCCCTCTTCCCAAGAGCCACCCTCATCCTCTCTCCCCTTTCTGCTCCCGCATCCTCTGCAAATTTTCGAAGACAGATGCCTCGTGATGGCCTTCGCTCTTGGGGAAATTGCCTAGTGGTCAGGATTTCGGTCCTTCGGGGTGGAAGGACGCAGCAGATGGCGGGGGAGCCCAGGGCCACTCTGAGGACCACACTTCCTGATGCCTCACTATTGTCCAAAGTTTGCAGTTTATCACTGGAAGCTCTGAACGGTGTCAGCTCACTGCTTGGCACCTCTTTGCAGCCAGGTATGGCAAGGCAACTCTCTCCTTCTTGGGATGGCAGCTGTGTCTGTTACGCTGACAGATCCGGGTCAGTGACTTGTCGGTGGGTGGGATCGAACTGGGAACTCAGGAGCTTAGTGCGTGGGCCTCGACAGCATGAACTAAAAGCCACCTGGCTGCTGGCTAAGACTGTAGAAAAGACTCATTTTATCTCTCCCTCTAAGTGATCCCGGTGCCACTAGCTGGGACGCTCCACCATACCCTGGAGGTGTGTGGGTTACATACTTCCCCTAGCTGAGGAAGCGCATCCTGAGCTTCGGAGAGTTCCCTGCTGTAATCCCAGATGACCCCTGTAACAATACAGCCTCTGGCGGGACACTGCTGAGAGTATCAATTCAGGACAAATTGCTTGGAGCAGGGCAGTCACAGCCCAAGGCTGGGTGCCCTTTACTATTAAAGCACGTCACAGCAGCCATGCAGAGAGGACTTTGGTTTTACCCCACTGGCTAATTGGACATCATAGAATCAATTCCCTCAGCTATTCCAGTTCCCTTCTATCACCACCAGCCCCGCTCCTTATGGGGATGAATGGTTATGAAAACCAATACCCCAGAAAAAGAAAATGGGTTCTCTCAAAGGACCCCAAAGGACCAAGCCCCAGATGCAGGTGAATAGATGAGTCAGATCTTACCCACAAATCACGCTCTTGCAAATCCTTCAGCATGTAAAATCTAAAGGTTTATTCATAAAAAGTAAGAAATATGGCTGAGAGTTAAAATTGTTAAAGGAATCAGTTACATGCAGTAATGTCAAAGTTCTTGTTCAGGCTTGTAGCAGTGATGGAATAAACTGCAGGTTCAAATCAAGTCTCTGGAGTCCATCCACAGCTGGGATGGGTCATTCAGTCCTTTGTATAGAGCTTCAGTTTGTAGCAAAGTCCTCCAGTGGTAGAAGCAGGACTGGAGATGAGGCATCAGCCTTTTATAGTCTCTTGCCATGTGGTCTTTGCTTTCTTTGTCCCAAGGACACTCTATCCAGCACGTGGCATAGAAAAACCTTCGAGTTCTGTCCATAGGCAGGTCCCTGCAGACCTTGCTGAGTCACAGAGTGTATCTGCCTTCTCTCAGTGGGTCGATTGTAGATGGTCCTTAGTGGGCCATCAAGGAGGCGAGGCAGAACTGACACCAACTTGTCTGGGGAGTTTCCCGGAAGCAGAGCACAAGTTTGAAATATGGGCAGCATAGAGCCAATATTCATAACGTCAACTACAAAAAATGATAGACATCTAGAGATAGCATAATTATAATCAGTCAATCAGAACCTCCACATAGACCCCTTACACAACAACCTTTCTATAATATTGGCTGCAAATAGAGAACAGTGGTCACAACGGTGATCTGTACAGTTACAAATTATGTCAGTAACATCACAAGAGGTGATACTGCATCAGTGAGACTGGGGATTTGGCTACTCTTTCAGGTGTACAGCGCTGGGAGTTAAAGCTGTCTTCGTATAGCTGTGTAGGGAAAGCGCTGCAGTGTGGCCACATTTGCAGCATTTGCAGTGGTGTTGGGAGTGGTGAATTATGGGCAGCTATCCCATAGAGCACCTCTTCCCATTCTGGTGCCGTGGGTTGTGGGAAGGGTACGGAGGGTGTGGATCATTCTGGTTCCTCTCCCAATGCCCTGTGATGCATCGCTTCACATCCGAGCAATCCCTGTTTTTCCGTCCATGTTTGGCACCATCTTGCATCTTTCAACGTTTTCTGTGCAGCGCAATTCTGTGTTCCGTTTCGGTCTGCGGAAAGTGGAGCCCGAACTGCTGAGGAGTATGCTGACGAGTCTCGCCAGCACATCACGTTTGGCAGTTGAGCTATTCCTTAAGATCCAAAGTGACAGTGAGGAGTCCAACAATGATAGTGAGTCGCATAACGCGTACGACACGAAATTGCTTGTGACATTCACAGACGTGCTCAGCACCTTGGAACGCTGCTTTTGGGCTCGGGAAACAAGCACTGAGTGGTGGGATCACATCGTCATGGAAGTCTGGGATGACGAGCAGTGGCTGCAGAACTTTCGGATGAGAAAAGCCACTTTCATGGGACTGTGTGCTGAGCTTGTCCCCACCCTGCGTCACAAGGACATGAGATTGAGATCTGCCCTGCTGGTGGAGAAGCGGGTGGCTACTGCAATCTGGAAGCTGTCAACTCCAGACAGCTACCAATCGGTCGCAAACCAGTCTGAAGTGGGAAAGTCGACCGTTGGAATCGTATTGATGTAAGTTTGCAGGGCCATTAATCGCATCCTACTAAGAAGAACTGTGACTCTAGGGAAATGTGCAAGACATTGTGGATGGCTTTGCACAAATGGGCTTCCCTAACTGTGGAGGGGCGATAGATGGGACCCATATTCCTATTCTGGCACCACCCCACCTAGCATCCGGGTACGTTAATCAGAAGGGGTATTTCTCTATGGTTCTCCAGGTGCTTACGGATCACCGTGGGCATTTCTTTGACATTAACGCAGGCTGGCATGCATCTTTCGGAACACTGGCCTGTTCAGTAAGCTGCAGGCCGGGACTTTTTTCCCGGACCGGAGGATCACAGTAGGGGACGTCAAAATGCCCATTGTGATCCTTGGAGACCCCGCTTACCCGTTAATGCCGTGGCTCATGAAACCGTACACAGGGAGCCTTGACAGTAGCAAGGAAGAGTTCAACTACAAGCTGAGCCAGTGCCGAATGACTGTGGAGTGTGCTTTTGGCCATTTAAAGGGGCACTGGCGATCTCTGTATGGGAATCTGGACTTGGGGGAAAGCAGCATCCCTGCGGTTATATCCGTGTGCTGTACCCTTCATAATATTTGTGAAGGGAAGGGTGAAAGATTCAGTCAGGCATGGACCGCCGAGGTTCAAGTCCTGGAGACTGAATTTGCACAGCCAGAGAGCAGGGCTACTAGAGAGGCCCAGCACAGGGCTGCAAGGATTAGGGATGCCTTGAGGGAGGAATTTGAGGCTGAAAACCAACAGTAATGTTTGGTGCCTTGCACGGGAGTGAAGTGCAGTAGTTACAATGTTAGTGGGAATCTGTTTGCTAAGCTGATTTGCAGTGCCTGTGTCTTTCCTGGGCTAAGGTATCTTTGACTTTATGCAATAATAAAGACTGTTTTCAAAGCCAAGAATTCATTTATTGAAAAGAAAATTACTTTATTGAAAGACACACAACTTTTTGGAAATCTGAAAAGGCAGGGGGGTGGGGTGGGGAACTGTGCAGTCACAGGTTTGAATATGTCCTGTCTGGAGTGCTGTGCAATGACTGCTGCACTTCAAGATGGCTATACTGCATGGTGATGGGGGTTGAGTGCAGAGGGTAAGGGTCGTAGTTCTCAGGGCTGGTTGGTGAACGTACATTGGTGGTGATCCACAGGGAGTAGCTCAAACCTGCAAAGTGCCTGGCCAGGGGCAGGACATTAGCCCAGCAAGGGAGGGGTGTGGCAGTGACATCACAAAGGCCTTTTGCAGGACCTCAGACTATTGGTCCAAGGTGGTGGGGAGGTGGTGACCTCACAGAGAGATGCTGACATCAGACAGGCAGGACAGGGGCGAGGGGCCAGGGAAACCTCAGAGACCCCTGTGGCTTTGCTTCAGCAAGTCTCCTTCTCCAGGTCTCTCTTTGAGGACTGAGAGAGTATTCGGGTTCACGGACGTGAGCGCCAGGAGGAACCTCTTTCGAGTTTCTCCTTCCCTTTTAGTGATTTTTACTAGAAAACAGTCGTCCCTGTTTAGAAGGTAAGAGCCTCCTGGAGGTTTGAAACCTGTTCAGTCTGATCCATCTGTTGCAGGGGAGTGCTCTGCAGTTCCCACTCTGGGAGGTCCACCCAAAAATGTGGGGCTGAAATAGAGCTCGGGCAGTGATCCCCACCAGTGACCTGGGCCATCCTTTCGGTTCTCTGGTGAGAACCCTCAGCCTCCCGTCCTCAGTCTCTACCCTGATTGGCTGAGCAGGGGGTTATTGACAGGGAGGAGACTCAGATCCTTGTTGGTCTCTTTTAAGACCAAGTAAATAAGTCAGAACCAGTTCTATGTTTGATAAATTTTGCTGCTTCTCTGCATTAATTGTCTCTGAGCAGTTCATGATTCTCTCTAACATTGCAGTTCTCCTCAAATACTTGCTGAATAATTACTGTCACTGTTGTTGGTCTGGAGCTCATCACAGAGCACTTTATTCAGGTCATTCAGTGTCTGAAATTCAAGATCTGATGGTTAGCTTGTAAAAGCAGCAAAGAGTCCTGTGGCACTTTATAGACTAGCAGATGTTCTGGAGCATGAGCTTTCGTGGGTGAATACCCACTTCGTCGGATGCATGTAGTGGAAATTTCCAGGGGCAGGTATATTGAAAATCAGGGCTCTTGGGTCCTATTCCCAACTCTGCCAGTGACTGGCTGTGTGACCTCAGACAAGTCAATTCTCCTTTCTCAGCCTTAGCTTCTTCGTCTTTTGAGTAGGGATAATAATGATCCGCTCCTGCCTACCTCACGGTGGGTGGAGGCAGGGCCAGCTTTAGGTTTTTTGCTGCCCCAAGGAAAAAAAATTTGGCTGCCCCCACCCCAGCCCTGGGCTCCCCTCCATAACTCTTGCTGCCTGAGCCCTGGACTCCGCCCCCCCTGCCGCCCCAGGTCTGGGCTCTGCCCCCCCGACCCGCACCCCCCTGCTGCCCCAGCCCTGGGCTCTCCTCCACACACACCCCATGCTGCCCCAGCTCTGGGCTCCCCCTTCCCCACCAGTGCTCCCCCCCCACCTGCACCCTCCTTCTGCCCCAGCCCTGGGTCACTGGTAACTTGCTCCCAGGGCGGATCATTCAGCAGGAATTTTGGATGTGCACAGAACACAGACAGGACTGGTTCCCGCATGGTTACAGAACTGCAGTAAAATGGAACAATTTTCAGCTTGTGTGATTGGAGGAGATCTGGATGCATATTATCAGACTGTCCTCCATAAATGAGGAAAAGTTGAGGTGCCTTTATTATTCTTTGTTTCTATGGGGAATTTGCCAGTGCAATATCACTGTCTTCCTTTCAAAAAACAAAACTAGAAAAAAAATGACAATCACTGTTGAAAATAGCAATTCCAGTCCTAAAAACCACTGGGAAGCATTTCTTGCTCAATTTTATGTAGTAGGATGCCCATGGAACAACGGGAGAGAGAAACCTGCATCGCTGAAAGTGCAGCCATGGAGACACCACACAGCAGCCTTCCCTAGCAGGGGCAGGGGGGCGAGAAGGGACATCATCCGAGCTCCCTGCATCCAGGTCACTTTCCTCAGCCGGGCTGCGTAAGGGGAGGGCAGAGAGCAGCAGCTTCTGATGCTCCCCTTACAGCCCAGCCCAGGTGGGGAAAGTGACCAGGACGCATGGAGCACATAGTGTTGCTCCTCGCTCCCCCCACCCTCTGTGGGGCCATGGAGGAGCACTGGGGCAGGGGAGAGCAGTGAGCACCTTTGCACTGCCACACGGTGCCCTTTGACCCCCTGGAGCCCTGGGCGGCTGCCGGGGGCCCCACCCCTAAGGCCGGCCGGGCTCCCCAGCACGAACAGCAGAGACACAGGGAGACTGGCCACCCACTGAACAGAGGTAGCCTGGGCGGCTCGTAATGGAGGCTCGGGGGGGCTCAGCCTCCCCAAACCTTGCGTTGCCAAGGGGACAGTGGGGCCCATGACTAGGGGCCCTGGGCAAATTAGGCCCCCCTGGGAAACTCTCCCTCATGTCAGCCCCAGGGCTGGAGGAGCTCCCACTCCCTGCTACGGCCCGGGGGCTGCAGCAGGGGCACAGAGCGTCTCTGGTCTCGGGGCCGCAGCGGGGCCGGGGTAAAGGAGTGACAGGGTGGGGCCAGTGGGGGGAGGGGTGGAACAGAGGTGACAGTGGGTGGGGCCGTGGGGGGAAGGGTGGAAGGGGGCGGAGCCACAGACAGAAGTGGGGGGGGCAGGGTTCCGGTGCTGGGGCCCCCGCACTTGTTCTCCCTTTCCCTGGGCTTTGGCATCACCAGCCCCTGCTTAGTGAGTAGGGGTCAGTGGTCCCCAAAATGTGGGGCGTGACTCCTAGGGGGACACAGAGGAAGATTGATGGGGGCACCTCAGGGCCTGAGCCAGCCCCCATGGAGGGCAGGGAGGGAGCCCCACTCAGCCCCACTCTGTCCCAGCTCTTCCCCAACCCCACCCTCAGCCTGGGCCCCTGGCTCCCAGCCCGGCCTCGACCCCCTTACCCCTGTCCGCACCCCTCTCCCCAGCAAGCACCGGCCCCACTCCCAGCCCCGGTTCTCGACCGCGGCTTCCGAGGGGCCACAGCCATGGACACGAGGGCGCAGTGTGAAATGTTTGGGGCCCACTGGGTTAGGGTGACGTCCTCAATCACTTCTCTGCCGTCCAATGAAAGCGATTCCTCACCCACCCACCCCTCCGTCAGGAGGGCCTAGGTACGTTCTGCTGCCCTTCACTCGTACAGGAAGGAGAATAACATTTCATTCCACTCAATGCTAAAGTGATTTGTAACCCACCACCATCCCAAACTGGTCATTTTGGGGAAGCGGCCCCATCATGCTGCATAGCTAGGCAGAGTAGGGGTGTCTATGCAAACACGGCCTGCTCCTGAAGTCTTCCCCCAGCTCCTCACTAGATGTGAGGGGGGAGCTCATTCAGCCCCTGCTTCCGCTTAGTTTTTAAAAACTCCTTATTGTCCCGATCTCTGCTGGCCTTAGATTTCTCCTTCTGTACCTTTGCCAATAGCTCAGATGAGGTGATCGAGTGGTTAAGGTGTTGGACTGCTAATCCATTGTGCTCTGCACGCATGGGTTCAACTCCTATCCTCATCGGCTGCATTTAGTCTTCACCCTCCTTTATAGACAACCCTCTCCCCCTTTGGTGCAATGACAGATCCAACAATATTGCTTCTGTTACCCAAAATTGTCCCCCGATTGCTCCCTCCCAAGACCCCTGCTTGAACTGCTAGTTGGGACCACGGCCCCTATCTAAGCCTCCCTTCTCCTTGTCCCCAACTGCCCCCTCCTGAGACCCCCCCCCAACTTTCCCCCAGGACCCCACCCCCTACCTGTCTCCTGGGACGCCCATGCCTATCCTACTGCTGCCTGTCCCCTGACTGCCCCCCTGAACCTCTGCCCCATCCAACCCCCCCTTCTCCCTGTCCCTTGACTGCCCCCTGGAACCCCCTACCCCTTCTCCAACCCCCAGACCCCTTACCGTGCCACTCAGACCAGCGTGTCTGGCTCCATGCAGCTCCAGACACATTGCTGCCATGCTCCCCCGTGGAGCCCACAGCCCACCCCCCCCGCACCTGCCTTCCAGATTTGAACAACTCAAAATTCAGGAGTGCTCAAGCTCAGTTTGGGCAGCTCTGTTACTTCATTTCTCCCAAATCAAATATACTGATCCACTGTAACTTGCTGTAGAAACAGCAGGATAAAATTGAGCAAGAAATGTTTATTAGCACTGGAATTGCTATTTTCAAAAGCCATTGCCTTTTTGTTTGTTTCAGGAAGACAGTGATATTGCATTGGCAAATTCCCCAGAGAAAGAAAGAGTGGAACAAAAGAATAATAAAGGCACCTCAACTTTTCCTCATTTATGGAGGACAGTCTTATAATATGCATCCAGATCTCCTCCAATCACACAAGCTGAAAATTGTTCCACTTTACTGCAGCTCTGTAACCATATGGGAACCAGTCCTGTCTGTGTTCTGTGCACATCCAAAATTCCTGCTGAATGACCTGCCCTGGGAGCGAGTTACCAGTGACCCAGGGCTGGGGAGGCAGGAGGTGTGTGTGGGGGGGAGGCACTGGTGGGGGGGAGCCCAGTGCTGGGGCAGCAGTAGGGTGGGGGGAGGGCACTGGTGGGGAGGAAACGGGGAAGCCCAGCGCTGGGGGGGCAGGGGGTGTGGGTCAATGGGGGGAGAGCCCAGGATTGGGGCAGCAGGGGGGTACAGGGGGGAGCCCAGGGCTCGGATTGGGGGCAGCCAAATTTTATTTTGCTTGGGGCAGCAAAAAACCTAGAGCCGGCCCTGCCGGGTACCCCCAGCCGCCGGATCCCCGAGCCCTTTAATTTGACCCTGAGGGCTCCCAGCCACCTCTTCAGCTGGGAGCCCCTGGTTGATTTAAAATAAAGCATCACCTCCCCACCCCCAACCTTCCTTTTTGGCCCACAGCTGTTTTGGTGGGGCGGCACTGGGGAAGGAGGGTTTGTTTCTGCAGGGCTGGGAGGTTTCGGCCCTTGGCTGTTTTCTTTGGAGGAATGTGGCCCTCGCCGCTTTACGAGTTGTGCAGGCCTGATCTAATGGTCTCTTCTGGCCATAAAGTTGACTAATTTCTGAAAAACTGAGTGTCGCATTGGGAGCAGCGTCTGATGTTTCCCTGTCTAGCCGGCTTGCTGCCTAGAACGAATGCTCCTGGAGTGGGGTGATCCACAGGGAGTAGCTCAAACCTGCAAAGTGCCTGGCCAGGGGCAGGACATTAGCCCAGCAAGGGAGGGGTGTGGCAGTGACATCACAAAGGCCTTTTGCAGGACCTCAGACTATTGGTCCAAGGTGGTGGGGAGGTGGTGACCTCACAGAGAGATGCTGACATCAGCCAGGCAGGACAGGGGCGAGGGGCCAGGGAAACCTCAGAGACCCCTGTGGCTTTGCTGCAGCAAGTCTCCTTCTCCAGGTCTCTCTCTGAGGACTGAGAGAGTATTCGGGTTCACGGACGTGAGCGCCAGGAGGAACCTCTTTCGAGTTTTCTCCTTCCCTTGCAGTGATTTTACTAGAAAACAGCCGTCCCTGTTTAGAAGGTAAGAGCCTCCTGGAGGTTTGAAACCTGTTCAGTCTGATCCATCTGGTGAGAGTTGAATTCTAGGCATGGAAAACACGAGCTTAAGGAGGCAGAATTTTATTTTGCACCTGGGATTTTGTCCCTCAGAATCACTGGGGACATTGGGGTTTGTCCTTTTTGTTTCATCTTTTCCTCCATCCATCCCTCCCTCCTTTCTCTTTGTCTCTTGCTTCTTTTATCCTTTCTCCTGTTCCCCTCCCAACAGCAGGAGAGGGGTGTGTGTGTGTGTGTGTGTTGCGGGGGAGTGCTCGGCAGCTCCCACTGTGGAAGGTCCATCCAAAAATGTGGGGTTGAAATAGTCCTCGGGCAACAGGGCTGGATTAACCTTTTGTGGGCCCCGACACCAAACATATCTGTGGGCCCCTATATAGTCACTGTGGGCTCCGAGTGTGGGCCTGGTGGGGCAGTGCCATTGGTGCCATAGCATACCCAGTACTGAACCTCAGAGACATTTTTCATTTTGATCACACCTCTCCATGACTATATGCATTGCCATACACAGCTCCCTCAGCCCCCGGGGTTTCTTATTGAGCTGTACACCCAGGTGGGTTTACCAGTGTCCACAGTGAGCAGAACTTTCATAGTGATCAAGGAAACTCCCCACAGATTTATCTCCTTCCTCATTCAGACCTTCTCTAGCCATGTCTCCAGTACCCCCCATGTCACCAGTCACGGCATGTGGTCCTAGTCTCAGCTCAGAGTTCTAAAGCCAGCAGACACCTGATCAGTTCTGACAGATCCCTCCCTCAGCCCCCATCCTGCCATGTGAGCCAGCCACCTGCAAACACCATCTCCCCAAAGTCAGGACTTAGCCCTTGGGAATCTGAAGCCACCAGCCTCTCTCCCTCTGCTCCCATCTACATGCTAGTCTGCTACCTGGTCACCACCACCTCTCCCCATACTTGTTTCCTTTCCACTTTGGACATGCTCCCACCCAGCTGGAAGCTCCCTCTGCCAGCCTGACCTGCTCCCTCTTTCCCTGCTCCCCCTGACATTCCTGTCCTACTGGTGACCTCTGTTCCTTGAGCTGAACTCCAGTGTCTTTAGCTGCTCTAGCTTAATGGCCCCAGTAGTCACAGAGCCACCTGCAGCTTCTCTGGCTACAGCCATGGGGCCAGTTCCCAGAGGCCAGCCTTAGCCAGCTGCAGCTACTACCCGCAGGAGGGGTGGCAATGCCAGGGCTGAGCCTGCTTGAACCTTGCAACGGCAGCACTAGGGACTCTAAATCCTCAGCCCTGGCCCTAGGCAGCTGCAGACTCTGGAGTTAGGCACTTCCCTCCTCTAGGCCATGGCTTTAAATACCTGCGATTCCCATCACCTGCAGCAGAGGCCACCAATTCCCATGCCCCCCTCAGCCAGCACCTAGTCGTGCAGAAAGTGCAGCCTGAGTGATTTTGGAGGCTGGGTGCCAGGAGGTTCCCGTCCCTGAGCAGCAGCCCTGCAACAAGCGCAGAGTTGGGACATTAGCTGTTACTGACAAGGCTTGTCTGTGTTCTTTTATTATCTCATTGTTAGGTGTAAGAAGTATAAACTGTTCAATAGGTTCCATTAGTTGGTTAATAAGATGTTTATGAAGTAAATCACTGGCTTTAAAATAAGATCCAATCTGGAGCATATGAACTATTGACCCCTGGACTCCATCTCTGAGAGGGGACTTGTTTACCATCAGGGGACAGGCTCAAACCAGTCCAAACTGGTTTTTCCCGCCAAAACCAGCCCTCAGCGTTCCATCTCCTCAGCACTTTTCCCGCCACAGAAGTGATATAAGGACGTGCTCAGCGCCTGCGCGGGGCCGTCCCCCCCAGCGACGGCCCCTCCACGGTCGGGTCTTCCCAGCGCTCCCGAGCCGGAGAGTGACGAGCCCCCTCGGTCCCGCCGTGAGACTGAGGAACAGGAGGCCTGTCACCGCCATTCCTGCCGTCCACCATCCCTGGTGTCCAGCCTGCCATGGAGCCCACCGGGGAGTGAGAGACCCCGGGGGGGGGCACTGGGGCTGGGCAGGAAAGTGTCTCTGCCCCAGGGAACCTGGGAGAAGCCTCCGAGCTGCCTCAGCCCCAGTGGGATTTGGGGGGCAGAGACTGGGGCCTGGCGGGGGGGATCCCCTGTGGTGTGGGGGGAGATGGGGGGTGTCAGGCAGGGAGGGGAGAAGCTGGAGTTGTAGGGAGGGGAAGGTCAGTGGGACGCGGGGGGGGGGGGTTGAACTGTCTCTGGGCAGCCAGGAAATTCCCGGGGGGGGGGAGTGGCGGGCAGGGGAAGGGGGGAGGGGGGTTAATTGGATCCTGTCCCTGTTTGTGCCACTTGCCTCTCGCCTGTGGGATTGTTGTGCATGAGAGTGTGGGAAACTGACATGCAAGTTTCTAGGATGAGGCTAGTTCTTATCTGCTGGTAGGCAGTAATAGGATAATAAATTAGAAAGCTGTCTAGGATGATGTTACCCAATGAAGTTACAGCTGCTGCCTGTGTGTACCTTATTAACCAATTAGCAATTGCTTGATTGCTTGGCCTTAATTGTATATAAGAGCATGCTGGAGAGAAATAAATGACTTTGCTGCCAATCATACTGATTGTTGAGCTTTGTTTATGTACGCCTGCGATGCAACAAATGGTGACCCCGACGTGATTCGTATCGAATGAAAGTGTCGGTGGCCTGACCCAGGCGGAGAAGCCCTGAGCCCAGAGGCGAACGGCCAGGAGCCTGAGCCCAGAGGCGGGCGGCTGGGAGCCGCGGCGGGGAGTGCTGGAGAAGCCCCCGGACCCCGACGTGATTCGAATCGAATGATGATAGTGTCGGGAGCCTGAGCCCAGAGGCGAACGGCCAGGAGCCTGAGCCCAGAGGCGGGCGGCTGGGAGCCGCGGCGGGGAGTGCTGGAGAAGCCCCCGGACCCCGACGTGATTCGAATCGAATGATGATAGTGTCGGGAGCCTGAGCCCAGAGGCGAACGGCCAGGAGCCTGAGCCCAGAAGCGGGCGGCTGGGAGCCGCGGCGGGGAGTGCTTGAGAAGCCCCCGGACCCCGACGTGATTCGAATCGAATGATGATAGTGTCGGGAGCCTGAGCCCAGAGGCGAACGGCCAGGAGCCTGAGCCCAGAGGCGGGCGGCTGGGAGCCGCGGCGGGGAGTGCTGGAGAAGCCCCCGGACCCCGACGTGATTCGAATCGAATGATGATAGTGTCGGAAGCCTGAGCCCAGAGGCGAGCGGCTGGGAGCCTGAGCCCAGAGGCGAGCGGAGGAGCTGCGGCGGGGAGTGCTGGAGAAGCCCCCGGGCGTCCGAAAAGAGAGGCGCACCTGAGCCCTGAGGAGAGCGGCTATAAGCCGCGGAGGAGAGGGGCGGCTATAAGTCGCGGAGGAAAGCGGCGGCTATAAGCCGCGGAGGAGAAGGGCGGCTATAAGCCGCGGTGGAGAAGGGCAGAGCAGCTAATATGAGTACCGCTGTATCAGCTGAAGAAAAGATAACACAGAAGCTTTATTTGCACATTATGAACCGACAGGGGGAAAAGATTTCCCCTGCTGCACTGATTCACTTATTAAGAAGAGAGGGGGAGTTGGGGAGGCTCCTCCTGACCGGCCTTCGGGCACAGGACGAGGAGGTGCTCCGCTGGAAGCGAGCCCTGGACGGGAAGACTTTGGAGTGCATGGCGCAGGCAGAGACTCGTGCCGTGGCCCCGGAGGTCGTTCGGACCTACAGGAGCCCGGAGAAGGCGTCCTACGCTGGCTGGTCTGAGCCTGGGACAATGCCGGGAAAACCGTTATGCTTCTCCGGTATGAGCGGCAACAGCTGGGTGTTCTGATACAGGCTGCACAGATTAAAAGAAGCCAAGCAGGGAAGGAGAGAGAACAAAATGATTTAATCGAAGAAAAGCTCATTCTTTTCTCGCCCCAGTCAAGGACAGCTAAGACTTGGCGAACAGCCCAGACTAAAGAGAGCTTGACTGGGCCCAAAAAAGCTAATGAGAGCTGCAAAATTCTGCCAGGCATTAACGGAATGTGTTAGCTGTCTCCTTTCACAGGTATGGAAGAGCTGCCCAAAGATCCTAGCAGCCCTGCCAATTTTGCAACCAGGAGACTGACTGCCTGGACCCATGATTTTATTGCAAAAGACCCCTTCACATCAGGAGAATTTTTCTACTGATGATTGGCCTAATTATTTTTTAGTTTTATTGTGCTTTTAAACAGCAGGAAAAAAGGACAAGGTAACGTGCTGGTTAACCTCTCCCTTGTCCGCTGCAGCCCCCATTGTGTTATTGGATTTTCTTTTTTTTGTTGTTTTTTGAAAGAAGCAAAATTACTACGGGATGATGTCCTGGTGAATTTCCCCCGTAGAAGCTGAACCACGACGGTGGTGGAAAAGAAGAAAAAACACTCACGTTGTTGATATTGCCAAAGTCCAGAAATTCCTGACTAAAAAGACATTGAGAACTGACCCTGGTGAAGAAACAAAGAATTGTACACTGGCAGGAAGAAATTTGGGACTCCTGCTGAAAAATGTGGTATTAATTGGATTTTGGGATTTATTCTACAGGCTGCGCCCTGTGTTTTGGATAAAAATTTTAGCATGTATTGCCCCCCCCCAATTGGATTGTAAATGATATTCCCCCCCCCCCCCATTACTAACCCCAGCATGTGGACCGGTTGGGTTGGGGGGTGAGGGCTCTCACATACCGAACCCTGTTCATGGGGAGGATGATTGTGGAATTAATTACCCCAGCTTTCTAGGGTTTAATTGTTTGTTGTTTTTTAAGTTTGAGAAAACTCAGCCAAAGGGTTTGCTGAGTATTTTCACGGGGGGAGTTGTGGGTTATTTAGGCATAAATTTAGGTAATTTGGGAGAATGGCTTTGAATTTATGTGACCCGAAGTACCTTTATGTAAAGTGCTTTTGTTAGCCTTATTAGATTTTTGTTAATTTTGTGTTATGTGCTGATTATTGGCCGTTGTAGATTGCTTGATATTAGATGTAGCCCCCATGGTGGGAAAGTACAGATAATTGCTCGTTGTAGAGACTAGAAGGGTGGGGGCTAGTTAAGAAGTACACCCTCCTAGCTAAAATGATAGTGGGATAAGTTAGTGTTCATGAAAGGAACGGTTTAGCAAAAGGAAAAAAGGATCAGGCCCAGGCAGGCAGGCAATAGACAGAGAACTTGGAAAGGAAAAAAGGATCGGGCCCAGGCAGGCAGGCAATAGACAGAGAAAATGAAGAGGAAAAAAGGATCGGGCCCAGGCGGCCAGGCTACAGACAAAAGCTTGGGAATTTCAAATATTCAGGGGGATACTTGGAATGGTGATTTAGCTGAGAAAGGTGGCTGTTGGAAGACAAGCTAGTAATTTTTAAGGAGAGTACAAAGTTAATTTTGTGGTTGCTAGAGGGAATAGCAGTTGAATTTTGTAATATGCTAAGGAGAAAAGTTTTTGGTGTTTTGAAATGTTTGTAAATACTTAGGTGAAGAAATTAGTTTATAATTGTTTGGCTATAAATAATTTTGTTGCATTAGCTGAAGAATGTATATAGTGCTATGTAATTGAGATTGTATTAGGTTTTATGGGCATATAAGTGGTGATGGTTTTTTTTTTAGTGTTTAAAAGCAGAAGTTAATGGTAAAATTTTAAGCTGTGATTAGCTTTGAATTTTAGGAGTAAGCTAGGAAGCAATTGTATTAATGTAAATGATTTACCTGATGAAGTAATTTCCCTGTTTTGCCTGCAAGTTATATAGGGTTTTGGTATATTTTAAGTAATGATTAATTGCCCAGTAGGGGTAGTTTTGTTTTTGTTTTTTAGATATTAAAGAAAATTGATGTTAGCTGTACAGTATTTGATGTACCATGCATTTATTGATAGAGTTAAGATTTATGTTTTGTGTTTTCTGTTTTGTTTTGTGGTGTTTGTTCTGGCCAGAATTGTTGTGGTGTTGTTAAAATGTTTATGTGGTTTATGTTGTGTTTTTCCTGCTAGGACCCCCCCCCCCCCTCAGTGTCAGTTTGATCACCTGACACATGAGGGATGGATTGGTAATAGAAATTTTGTCACAAGATGGTGGGCAATAGAGAAGGGGGGAACCCTGCAGAATTTACATTATTTATTTGTTTTATTTTTGTTGTTTTATGTTTGTTTTGTTTGGTGTGGTTGGTGTTATATGTTGAGAATTGCATGGTTATAGGTGAGTCTTATAGCATAAGATATATTATTTGTTTTTGGTTTTGTTTTGCACGCCTTTTGCGATAAAGTTTGGTGTAGTTTATTGGATGTTTTTAATTTTTTTTTGTGTTTAAGAATAGGGGGGAGATGTCCGGTTGCATCTTCCCTATGCTGCCTTGGTGGAAAATTACAGCAGCGTGGTTACAAGAACAGAGGGATGAGATAAAGTTGTTATGCCAGGGCGAGGCAAATGCCAGGTGGCCTAGCTGAGATTGTTTTCAAGGTCCCAGGTGGATTCCGGCGAAGTGGGTCCGGCCTTGGCTGATTTTGGCACAGAGTGCCATAAATACAACGGCCTTCTGCCTGCTGCCCCATGTTGCTGCAGTGGAAGCCCTTATTGGAAACCTACTTTGTGGGTGTTTGCACATTGGCAGAACCCTCCTGGCCCCTTGGGCCACTTGCGTTACCTGGAGGAGGGATGTATAGGTAAAAGTAGGGCACTGCGGAAGATATTGTTACGGTTTAGTTAGGCAGCTGGTGTTTAGATTTGCTTTTAGTTTTGCTGTGTAATAGATTGTAGTAATGTGATGCTATGAGCTGGGAATGTTTTGCTGTGCCTTCCCTTTTTTATTATGAGAAAAGGGGGGAGGTGTGGGATTGTTGTGCATGAGAATGTGGGAAATTGACGTGCAAGTTTCTAGGATGAGGCTAGTTTTTATCTGCTGGTAGGCAGTAACAGGATAATAAATTAGAAGGTTAGACAGAATGGCAATTACCCAATGAAGTTACAGTTGTGCCTGTGTGTACCTTATTAACCAATTAGCAATTGCTTGATTGCTTGATCTTAATTGTATATAAGAGCATGCTGGAGAGAAATAAATGACTTTGCTGCCAATCACACTGATTGCTGAGCTTTGTTCATGTACGCCTGCGATGCAACACATGTTTTGCTCCAGTTCATCCCAGCCTGGCGTAGGACAGGGAAGAGAAATGGCTGCAGTGGAGCCAACTCAGGTAGAGATTATCGGGAGGTTGCTGGTGGGTTCCTGCTGGAGGAGAGGGACAGCAAATACACCGGAGATGGGAAGGTTTGCACAGTCTGGTTTGGAGGTTGGAGCGGGGCAGGAAATGCACAGGGTGGGGAAAGGGAGGAGGCCAGGGTGTGGCAAACCTGCTGGGAGTTATTTAATAAGTGGCCTAGATTCTAGGAACAGACCCAGGAGGTTGGGAGGTGGAAATGCCCTAATTTGTGAAGAAAGAAAATAGCCCACCTACATGGAGCTAGTCAAACTCACCAGACTCCCAGTGCTGGAGCCTGACCTCACTAACCAACGGCTGCTGTGAGATATGAAGGGGGCACCCATGAGTCAGGCTTATTGGAGCTGCCTCTCCCTTCATATCCCGCTCCTCACAATGGGGAGGGTGTTGGGCTTCCTACCAGGGAGCTCTCCCTGGACCCTGCTAGGGGCTCCATCTCCTGAATCAAGTCAGTGGCCAGTAGGCGTGTGATGGATCTGCTGGGAGAGACAAGGGGCTCTCTCTTCGTCCCCTCACCCTGGTATTTGCTGGATACGCTGAGTGGGGTGGGGGTGGGACTCTGAGTGGGATCCACCCAGAGCTTCCATTTGATTCGCTCCTCTCTGCCACAAATAGTGGGGCTGTGAATGGGGAAAGAGATCCTGAGTGTTGGACTCTTGCTCTTTCAGGGGCCGGTGACCTTCGAGGAGGTGGCTGTGCATTTCACCAGGGAAGAGTGGGCTCTGCTGGACCCCGCTCAGAGAGCCCTCTACTGGGATGTCATGCAGGAGAACTATGAGACTGTGACCTCGCTGGGTAAGGGTTCTTGTCCCCTCGGTTCTTGGAAGGGGAAATGAAGAGTTAAGGTTCACGCCAGCCCCACAATGCCACCTCTACTCTCACCTGTTTCTGCATCACCCCAATATGCCAGTGACACACACACACACACTACCAGAGACCCTCCCATGCTGCAGAACATGTCTTAGGTTGGACATTAGGAAAAACTTTTTCACTAGTAGGATGGCGAAGAACTGGAATTTGTTACCTAGGGAGGTAGTGGAATCTCCTTCCTTAGAGGTTTATAAGGTCAGGCTTGACAAAGCCCTGGCTGGGATGATTTAGTTGGGTTTGGTCCTGCTTTGAGCAGGGGGTTGGACTAGATGACCTCCTGAGGTCCCTTCCAACCCTGAGATTCTATGATTCTTAACACTTCGGGAACACAGCAGAGGAGCAGTATCACAAAGTGTCAAATAGCTCCTCTTTACTCAAGTAAAACTGGGGGTTAGGTCCAGCATAACGAACAGAAGCTTCCTACCCCCGGCCTTCTCTCAAACCCTGAGCCTTGTCTATCCAAACCAGAATGTGCTTGGGGTGTAACAAGCAGGCGGCTGGAGTCAGAGCTGCCGGTCCAGGGTTACTTATCACACACACACTCTGTGCGTCCTTGAATGCTGGCTGACGGTATCCAGACAGGGGAGCTCCAGCAGCAGAACACTGAATCTCACCCAGGATTACAGATGACACAACTCCTCACTGGTCTGGATTGCACCCCAGCATGTGAAAATGGCCTAGGTTGGTAGTGACATTTCTTGAGACATGCAGAGTCTTGCTCCCATATCACCAGGTGTGATAACAATAACAGGAAAGGCCGAATATGGGAAACTGCTTGTTCAGCTCGCTTTTGACCTGCATCATATTTTGCAATATATTCCAAATAAGGAAATTAACGTGCAACGTGTGTGTCATTGTTTGTGGTTTTAAGCTTTAAAAGGCTTGTGTGATTTTTAGCTCAGGGGGACAGTATTCCAATAGCTGTCGCCCCCTGCGCACTTTTAACCAAGAAAAGAGCCTCAGGCTGAGCTGATTCAAAATCAATCGTGTGGTTGTTTTCCACAACAGCTTCAAGAGGTCCCTGTGATGGAATGTAAATGTCTTCTTCCCACCTTCCCCCTGCAGGAGAATGGCTGTTTGACCAGCTGTTTGCCTTGCTGTCTCTGAGGAACTGCTCTGTGGGTGTTCCCCAGAATTGTAACTTTTTCAGTAATATCATACTCTAAAATCTCATAACTTTACATACAGTGTTACTACACATTTTAACAGGAGGATAATATTCAGTAGATTATGCGTTTTCAAATGATACCTCACAAGCCATACTGTGTACAAAATTGATCATAATTTTCTAGAAGACTGAACACAGGGGTATAGACTGACACAGTGTCTGTGTGTGTGTGTGTGTTCCCAGCAGATATGTGGGTATTTCAGTCCCTCATAAGCACAGTGTTCGGCATCTTCAAGGACCTGGGGAACTGGTCCTGGGAATTCACTGAATTACCAAGTGTGACACTGTATGGAATTGTGAGACACTTTGGTATTAATAATAAAAATAATAATATAATCTGATAAAATTGCAATGAATTGTGCTAGATATGCCATGCCAAGTGTCAGTGAAAATGTTATGATTTGCCAAGTATGATAATTTTGTTTCTATGTTTGTATCACCTTTGTATTGTGAGTTATAGATATGTAGGGTATATCTGTATTTCCAGACTTGTGCAGTGTTTCTGGGTGACACCCCCAGATATATTGGCATCAAAACTGCTTAGCCTGTTTGATGGCCCATTCAGGGTCATCAGCTGTACAATGAGCCCATGAAAAGGACCAAGGGGATACACCTATTGAGTCAGCAAGACATGCCAGGGTTGCCTGTGTAATGAGAACTCCAAGGCTTTTCCATGCCACGTGCCGTGAAGCTTGTGTTTGGGACACAGGAAGTACAAGCCACATGGCAAAAGGAATGTAAAGGGCAGCTGCATCCTCTCCATTTTGTCTTCAATCCCCTTTCCTGCCTCTGGAGCAACTTCTCTACAAACTGAACCCTGGAACAAAGGACTGAATGACCCATCCAAGCTATGGATGTGTTCCAGACAAACTTTCAAGCCAGCAACTCACCAATACTGCTAAGAACCTGATATATCCATTTTGGAATGTATCTGACTGCTTTCCCATTTAACTTCTTTCTGTCTTTCTTTCGTTTAAACCTTTAGTTTAGATGCTAAAGGATTGTCTGGAAGGATGGAATTTTGGGTAATATCCAAACCTATACTGACATGGTGATGTGGCTGACCCTTTGGGGTCAGAGGAACACTTTGTTTATGTGAGCAGAGTTTTGAAATAACCTCTCACTGTACTGGACCTCGCTGCTGATTAGGAGTCAGAGAACTGGGATGCAATATAGGGGGCTGTGTGATTTCTTTTTTCAGCTTCTCGATAACCTGTGTGGGGGATCAAAAGCACAGTTGGTGACTGGTCGGTGAGTTTAACTTCAGTGTTAACCAGCAGTTTTGGGAGCATCTGCTCTCCCTTTTTCAGCCTGTCCTAACTTTGGCATTTTCAGTGAGAACTGCCCCTGGCCCACCAGGTCACACTAAGCACTGAAGTTAAATGAATAGAATGTTTTTTTATGACCAAGTCTTATGAAATCAACTGAACTCCTTTGTTTTCTTTCATCTGAGCAGGGTTTCCTGTTACCCAGCCTGATGTGATTTCCCAGCTGGAACAAGGGGAAGAGCCATGGGTCCCAGACCTCCGGGGTTCAGAGGAAAGAGAGATCCTGAGATCTCCCTGCACAGGTGAGGAAACATTAAACCACCCAGAATCTGTAAGTGCCTGAAGGAAACATCTGGGATGCCCTACAAAGCCCTTGGGGAGGTCTCTCAGTTCATTATTGTCCCTTGCAGGGGTCGTATCCTCAGGGTAAATATAGTTCATGGCTTCCTATAGATCCTAGCAGACACCAGGCAGTAGCTTCCTCCCTTCCCCCTGCGTATTTGGATGGGATGTGAAGGCTGAATTCATCCCCCTCCTCTCTCCTATTTGGGGGAAGAGTTTGGGGGAGTTCAGCTCCTGATTTTTATTTGACCTGTCTTCAGCACTTGTTTTTGTTTGGTCTTCCCCTTTCCATCCCTGTTTGAGGTTTCTGTCTCTGTCACAGCAGGTGATGCAATGGCATGTGAGAAAGAGGAGCAGAATTCTCAGCCTGAACATGTTGAGCCAGTGGGTAAAAACAGAGCATTATCTCAAAGATGGAAAAGGAATGTGTCCAGGAGTCATGAGCAGGGAAAATCCAGGGAGATTCAGCACAGACCAAAAACAGATCAAGGAAACCAGCCAGGAAAGAAAGTGGATAAATTTATTTCCTGTTGGGGAACTCAGAAGGTCCTCATGGAAACCACAACACAGCAGGATATCCTCAGGCGAAAGAGAAAAAATACATGCAGGGAGTGTGGGAAAAACTTCACTCACAGCTCAGCCCTTTCTGTACATCAGAGAATCCACACAGGGGACAGGCCCTATGAATGCAGTGAGTGTGGGAAAACCTTCAATCGCAGTTCGCACCTTATTAGTCATCAAACAATCCACAGAGGGGAGAGGCCCTATGAATGCCGTGAGTGTGGGAAATGCTTCACTAGCAGCTTGGCCCTTTCTCAACACCAGAGAATCCACACAGGGGAGAGGCCCTTTGAATGCAGTGAGTGTGGGAAACGCTTCACTAGCAGCTCAGACCTTTCTCAACATCAGAGAATCCACACAGGGGAGAGGCCCTATGAATGCAGTGAGTGTGGGAAATGCTTCACTAGCAGCTCAAACCTTAGATTTAATTTACCCTGGTTCCTCAACTGTTGCTACAGCTCTAGTACCCATCAATCCAAAGACTGAGAGAAATGGAGAGTTCCAACCATTGTCCTTTTAGTATCTTATTGTTCCTCTCTCTGTTTTTTGTGCTGGCCTTTCTATTCTATCATTTTCTGCCTTTGTTTAGTTAGTAACAGTTGGTTTCCATCACTCACGTTTGTTTGTTTAAATCTCTATCCATTGTTAAATAAATTTTTTGCTTGTTCGATAACTGTACTCAGGTGCTGTGTGAAATACAGTAGCAATGGTCCACAGTAAAACTAGTAATCTGGGATACTTGGGGAAGAGAGGATCTGGGATTTCAGCGGGTATCTGGTGATCCGGGCTGGACCCCAGAGGGGGACACATTGAAGGAACTCAAGGGTTAAGATGGCTGCTGTAGCTCAGAGGAGGGTCCTTGAGTTCCAGCAGGCTGGTGAGTTTGGTCACTAACATCCAGCTGCCAAATGCAAAACTCCCTCTTCCTTGTGGCAGGTGGCAACAATGAGACTCACAGTCCTCAGCACCCTGAGAAGGGTCACAATGTGTCTCTATGTTGATCCACCTGTCAAATTCACACAGGGAAAGCTCCCGATAGCACAAAACTCTGCCCTATGAAATCATGGAACATGTGCTCTTCGCTCTGTGAAAGCATGTAAAGAATCCAAGCGCTGGAGGACAGGGTTTGGGTGCAGAGCGACCTAGACAAATTGGAGGGTTGGGCCAAAAGAAATCTGAGGAGGTTCAACAAGGAGAAGTGCAGAGTCCTGCACTTAGGACGGAAGAATCCTATGCACTGCCACAGACTGGGGACTGACTGAGTGAGGGGGGTTTGATAGCAGCCTTCAACTACCTGAAAGAGCAGCAGTGTGGGCTTTCTCCTGGCCACTTTTGCTGGGCTGGGCAGGTGTCCTGGAGGCCTTTCTAGAAGAGCATTGGGAACTGAGTTAGAAAAACCAATGTGAAAACCAGAACCTCAGGTTTAGACTCATTCATTTATAATATTAAATCTTCAATTCTAGTGTCACAGTCAATACAATTGCTTCAGCCTGATAGTTGCCCAAAGGGAAACTTAACGTCTCTCCAAGGGGAGTGGGGAGAAAGCACTTTTCAGAGTCCAAGAGAGACAAGGCGGGTGAGGGTAAGAGCTTGCAGAGGACCAACCTCTGTTGGTGAAAGAGACAAGCTGTGGAGCTAACCCAGCACCCTTCTTCAGTTCTGTGTAGCCTGGAAGTTCGTCTCTTCCATAACCAGCAGTTAGAACATAAGAACAGCCACACTGAGTCAGACCAGTTCATCTAGCCCACTCTCCCGAAAGTGGCCAATGCCCGGCGCCCCAGAGGGCCCCTGGGACCAACATGGATACAACACCACCACAAACAAGGTTAAAAGTCAATGCACATGGGAGAAGCATCTTGTGTTTCATTCCTTATGTTCTAGTCCCATCATGTGGCCATTTCCTTTTCTTCCTTTCTGTTAAAAGCTTTGGTGTTTTGCACAGAAACATTATTTCCCCAGGAGAGACCCAGGAGTGGGGGCTGCATTCCTGTGCCAAACAGTCACTGGAAGGGGGCAGACAAAGGCCTTTAGGACGAGGCGTCCGTCACTGTCAAAAGATCATCTCCCTCCTGCAGGTCACTGGCAGCCTGAATTTGTTCCTTATCCTCCCAGAGTCTGGGGGCTGGAATCAGCACTACCCAGCCCCTCCGTACGTAGCAGGAACAAACACAAACCTGGTCTTTAAAACAAGCTGTCCCCTTCCTTCTCAGGGAAGATTTGTGTGGGGCGGGTGTGGGGCCAGCTCCCAATGAGCTCTGTTTTCACCATTGCCCCCTTTCAGTCACTCTGGGATGGTAACTCTGCTCCCAACTGTGCGGCGGCTTTCAGCCCATCCACCCTACTCACTAACTCTGTGGTCATGTGTCACCCCCTTTGCCAGCACACAGAGCCTGCAGGAAAGCTACTCCTGCCAGATGCATTGGTGGTATAGTGGTGTGCGTCGGTATCTTCCAAGCAGTTGATCTGGGTTTGATTCCAAGCCAATGCAATAATGGCTTTTCTCCTCTGTTGTGTCCTCATTTGGCAGTGGTTTAATTTCAGTCACATTGTGTTACAATCACATTATCTATAGAATGAAATAATAAATGTGTCAAAGTCCAGCAGGTCATACAGGATGGAGGCACACAAGGGGCTGGAATGTGTCATCTGAGAAAGACAGAACACTTGGAAACCTGCATCTCCCCTCCCCTGGCCTTGCGTATTATGATTCCAGCTGCGTGAGCTGTTTGTAGGATGTTCCGGCATGATGGGGAAATGAAGTTTTGAGTCAGTTTTTGCTCCTGCCGATTCCTTTGCTGTTACAATTATAATGACATGAACAAAAGGGAGGCAAAATAAACATAAACCCCAAATTGCAATACAGGTGGGGAAAGAGACGATCACGGTTAAGCCAAACACGTCAAAATAAAAATTAATACAAAAAAGGGGAGGGGGGAAGAGATCAGGTATGTGGAGATCCCCTTGATATTTCAATGCACATTGTTAGAATCAAAGTTCAAACTTGACACTGGAAAACCCGCAACTACCTGTCTCTCTGAACACCTTTTGAATTCCTGTCCTGTGCTCCAAAGTGCTTGGTGTCATTCGCACATTTTAGAACGATACTCTCCACTCCATTTTCCAAATCATCATTCATACTGTTTACCTACCTCCACTAGGCCTGGAACCCTGCCAAAGAAGGAAAGAGGATTGGTTTGGGATGATTTGTTCTTGACAAATCCATGCTCACTCGTCCTAAGAACCAAATTATCCTGTAGGTGCTGCTGACAAACTGAGTGTTTAAGAATGTATTGCAGTATCTCTCCAGCTATGGAAGTGAGGCTGGGTAGTCTGCAAGTCCCAGGGGTCTCTTTGTTCCCCTTTGAAAGATAGGTCCTGTCTTGTTCATGGATGGGGAGATGTTCTTTTTCAGGGATCTCAGTTGAGAACTGGGGCACAACACCTGGTTTGTTAAGGCCACAAAAATGGAGGCAGGAACCTCTTCTCTCCTGCTGGCAAAGAACCCCAGGTACCTAAAAGACAGAGACTCACACCCCTGAATGGGCTCTAGAAAAGGCAATGGTTAAAAAGTTTGGCCCCGACCATTTCTTGTTTCCGTAGACTAGACATTTTAGCAAACTTTAGAATTCCTTGGTGCTAAACACCGTGAAACTCCCCTTTCTCCTTCACAGAGGGCTTTATTGCCCCTTATCTCACTCAGGCTCACGACTGCCCAGAGCTCGAGAACTGTCCCTGTTCCCATTGGGCAGATGGGGAGAAGCCTGAGGTATAGAGAAGGGAAGTGACCTGTCACCAGATGGATCAGACTGAACAGGTTTCACATCTCGAGGAGGCTTTCACCTTCTAAACAGGGACGGCTGTTTTCTAGTAAAATCACTAAAAGGGAAGGAGAAAACTCGAAAGAGGTTCCTCCTGGCGCTCACGTCCGTGAACCCGAATACTCTCTCAGTCCTCAGAGAGAGACCTGGAGAAGGAGACTTGCTGAAGCAAAGCCACAGGGGTCTCTGAGGTTTCCCTGGCCCCTCGCCCCGGTCCTGCCTGGCTGATGTCAGCATCTCTCTGTGAGGTCACCCCCTCCCCACCACCTTGGACCAATAGGCTGAGGTCCTGCAAAAGGCCTTTGTGATGTCACTGCCACACCCCTCCCTTGCTGTGCCAATGTCCTGCCCCTGGCCAGGCACTTTGGAGGTTTGAGCTACTCCCTGTGGATCACCCCACTCAAGGAGCGTTCGTTCTAGGCAGCAAGCCGGCTAGACAGGGAAACATCAGACGCTGCTCCCAATGCTACACTCAGTTTTTCAGAAATGAGTCGACTTTATGGCCAGAAGAGACCATTAGAGCATCTAATCTGACCCCCTGCATATCACAGGCCTCCTGTAGGACACAAGAGCTACTTTTGGGGCAAACACATTCCAGAAAGGCATCTAGTCTTCATGAAATGACATCAAGAGATGGAGAATCCATCACTTTCCTTGGTAGCTTGTTCCTGTGGTGAATCATCCTGACTGTTGAATATTTGTGCCTTAGTTGTAATATGAATTTGTCTCTTTTCACCTTCCAGCCATTGGGTCTTGTTGTTCCTTTCTCTGCTATTTTAAAGAGTCCTTTAATACCCAATATTTTCTCTCCATTAAGGCACTTCAACACTTCAGTGAAGTCACCTTTCAATCTTCTTTTGATCAGCTAAACAGGTTGAGCTCTTTCAATAGCTCACTAGAAGGCATTTTTCTCCAGCCCTCAGAACATTTGGTGGCTCTTTGCTGCCCCAGCTCCAATTTCACAACATCTTTTTCACATGAGGACACCAAAACTGGAGGCAGTATTCCAGTATCAGTCTCACTGATGCCGTGTCACCTCCTGTGACGTTATTGACATAATCTGTAACCGTATAGATCACCATTGCGACCACTGTTCTATTTGTAGCCAATATTGTAGAAAGGTTGTCGCGTAAGAGGTCTATGGAGAGGTTCTGATTGGCTGATTATAATGATGCTATTTCTAGATGTGTGTCATTTTTATAGTTGACGTTATGAATATTGGCTCTATGCTGCCCGTATTTCAAACTTGTGCTCTGCTTCCGGGGAACACCCCAGACAAGTTGGTGTCAGTTCTGCCTCGCCTCCTTGATGGCCCATTAAGGACCATCAGCTCTACAATCGACCCACTGAGAGAAGGCAGATACACCTTGTGACTCAACAAGGTCTGCAGGGACCTGCCTATGGACAGAACTCTAAGGTTTTTCTGTGCCACGTGCTGGATAGAGTGTCCTTGGGACAAAGAAAGCAAAGACCACATGGCAAGAGGCTAGAAAAGGCTGATGCCTCGTCTCCATCTTATTTTCAGTCCTGCTTCATACCTCTGGAGGGACTTTGCTACAAACTGAAGCTCTATACAAAGGACTGAATGACCCATCCCAGCTGTGGATGGACTCCAGAGACTTGATTTGAACCTGCAGTTTATTCCATCACTGCTACAAGCCTGAACCAAGAACTTTGCCATTACTGTGTGTAATTAATTCCTTTAAAATTTTTAACTCTCATCAATATTTCTTTCTTTTTGTGAATAAACCTTTATATTTTAGAGGTTGTAAGGGAAAATCCAGTGTTATCCAAGGCCTTGTAGACCCAGGCCTCCTGTCAGGCTGCCAGGGCCGGACAGACAAGCCAAGTAGGGGGGCACAGAGGAGACAGTGGAAAGTCCTAATAGTCCCCGACTGAAAAACAATTTTGTAATATCCCCTACTGTCAACACGTAACCGCACAGAACAGATAAGTAATAAAAGGAAAAGCCTAATATGGAAGAAATTTACTACTGCTCCAATCAGCATTAACTTTGCAATTTTTTTTAGCAAAATAATAAGGAAATGATGTATGTAATTTGCATATTACGATTGTGGTTTTAAGCTTTATAAGGCTGTCTGTAACCAGCTTCGGGGAGGCCGTTTCCATAACGGTTCTCCCCTGCGTGCTTCTAATCAATAAAAGGCCTCAGGCTGATCTGACTGAAAACACAACACATGGATCAATTTTTCCATAACAACGCTAAAGGATTTGCAAGAGCGTGATTTGTGGGTAAGATCTGACTCATCTATTCACCTGCGTTTGGGGCTTGGTCCTTTGGGGTCCTTTGAGAGAACCTTTTTTCTTCTACTGGGGTATTGGTTTTCATAACCATTCATCCCCATAAGGAGCGGGGCTGGGGATGATAGAAGGGAACTGGAATAGCTGAGGGACTTGCTTGTATGACATCCGATTGGCCAGTGGGGTAAAACCAAAGTCCTCTCTGCATGGCTGGTGTGACATGCTTTAATAGTAAAGGGCACCCAGCCTCGGGCTGTGACTGCCCTGCTCCAAGCAATTTGTCCTGAATTGATACTCTCAGCAGTGTCCTGCCAGTGGTCGCATCGTTACAGGGCTCGTCCGGGATTACAGCTGGGAACTCTCCGAAGCTCAGGATGCGCTTCCTCAGCTAGGGGAAGTATGTAACCCACACACCTCCAGGGTGTGGTGGTGCGTCCCAGCTAGTGGCACCAAGATCACTTAGAGGGAGAAATAAAACATGACTTCTATACAGCCTTTGCTAACAGCCGAGTGGCTTTTAGTTCATGCTGTAGAGGCCCACACACTAAGCTCCAGAGGTCCCCGGTTCAATCCCGCCCACCACCGCGTCACCAACCTGGATCTGTCGGCGTAACAGAGGCAGCTGCCACCCCAAGAAGAGAGCTGCCATGCCACGCCCGGCGGAGAAGAGGCACCAAGCAGTGAGCTGACACCCGTCAGAGCTTCCTGTGATAAACGGTGAACTTAGGACAATAGCGAGGTGGTAAGAAGTGTTGCCCTCAGAGTGGCCTGGGTCAGAGCCCATGGGAGGCCCTGGGCTCCCCCCGCCCCACGTCATCTGCTGCATCCTTCCCCCCAAAAGGGCCAAAACCCTGACCAAGAGGCAACATCCCCACGAGCAAAGGCCATCACGAGGCATCTGTCTTCGAAAGTTTGCAGAGGATGCGGGAGCAGAAAGGGGAGAGAGGATGAGGGTGGCTCTTGGGAAGAGGGAGGGAGGGAGCCTTATGGGAATCTCTTGTTTATCGCCATCAACCCAATGATCAGATCATTGATGCCTAGAATCTTCCCTGACATGTTGTAATTGATTGGATCTAGGTTTTAAAGTGGGTACCACATTTGCAAACGGAGAAATTTCAGGCAGTTGAGTGGAAGGCCATTGCAAGCTCAGCTAATTAGGCAATGTGGCTTATGCCCCATCTAACAAGCTCTTAAACAATAGCTCCCAGTTTTCATTTACATTGTTCTGTTTAATGTTTTTCTCCAAAACACTTTTACTAAACCTTTGGGTCAGCTTTGGAAAGTTGGCCCTTTCAGCGCACCAAATATAAATATTGCTGGTGGGGACTGCCCTCTATTGGTCACAAGAACAGCCATACTGGATCAGATCAATGGTGGGCATACCATAGATTTATAGACAGTTTGGTGAGATCCCTTTGTCACACTTCGCACTCTCTTTTGGACGTAACTAATTTGAGTTGGTTTGTATCATCTGGAAATGTTGCCACCTCACTGTTTACCCCTGTTTCCAGATCACTCAGGAGTATGTTGAACAGTGCTGGTCCCAGTACAGACCCCAGGGGGACCCCACTATTTACCTCTCTCCGTTCTGAAAATCAGGCCCTTTCTTTCTTGCCTTTGAACCAGTTACCTATCCCAGAGAGGACCTTCCATCTTATCCCATTTTGCTTCAGAGCCTTTGGGGAGAGACCTTGTCAAAGGTTTTCTGAAAATCTAAGTATACTATATCCACGGGATCACCTTTATCCACACATGCTTGTTGACTCCCTCAAAGAAGTATAGAAGATTTGTGAGGCATAATTTTCCTTTACAAAAACCATGTTCTTCCCCAATGTAAGCAGGGGCAGACTCACCCGGCAGCGCCTCCTCCTGGTTGTCTTGGGAATTAGCTCTGCAGCCATCAGAGCACCCTCTGCAGGCCGGTGATCTGCCTTACCGCAGCTGGCCCCCTGTCCCTCCCAGGACACCCCGGTGCCCCTTTTACGCTGGCAGTACCCCCAAAGTTCTGGGTCTCCCCCTCCCAGGGGAACCCCCACCCACTATCCCCACTTCACCTCAGTCTTGGCTACTGCCCAGTCTCCATCCAGCCCCCATTCACTGGGGCAGACTGCAGTGTGAGCCACTCACCACAGGCAAAGGGGTTTGGACCTGCCACCTCTGTTTCCCCCTGGGCTGCCCCATTGCAGCCCTGCACCTATTCAGCCTATAGTCAGGCCTGCAGCCTGGGGCTTTCCAGGCCAGAGCTCCCAGCTCCTCTGGCCCTTCCCCAGCCCTGCTCCCACTCTAGGTGTCTTGCTTGGGTCCCTGCAGCCAGGCCCTTCTCTCGCTACAAGCAGAGGGAGACTGACTGGGCTCCTGGCTCACAACCTCTTAGAGGGGCCAGGCTCCTTGCCCCAGCCCTCTCCTGGGCTGCTTCAAGCCCCGCAGGGCAGGAGCAGGGAACCACCCATTACACCCAGCAAATTCTGTTCACCGATGGGTCTAATCATTGGGCTCTACAATTCCACCCAATGTGCCTGGTACTGACGTTAGCCTTAGTGGCCTGTAGTTGCCAGCTGCGTCTCTGGAGCCTTTCACACACACTGCTCCAGCCAGGGACTCAAGGCTGCCCCAGACTTTCCCTTTCTCCCTTCAGGGAAATCAAGTTCAAGTTCGACAAGCAGCTAAAGAAGCCTCAACCCTGCATCTGAATTAATGTCACATTTCTCACTGCCCGACACAAACAAATGTCATTTCAATCCCAGGTGAGTCCACTTCAGTCATTCCTCAGCCCCATTCCTTCACCCTCCTGCCTTAGCTTAGGGCATTGCGCCACCCTGTGGGCGTTTCATGTCCCTCCTCAGTTTCTCACACACAATTTCATTTGCTGTTCAACGAACAGCAAAACCTTTCTGTGTCTCTAGTCTGAGCCAGGGCATTCAACTCCATTGAAACCTTCTCTTCTGCAATGGCAACGGTCAGACAGAGGGGACGTGGCCACCTTCAGCCCTGAGAGTGAGATATTCACTCTCCTCTTTCTTCAAGCTGCTGTTGTTAGTCCATAAAACATGTACCATGGAATAAAAAGATGCATTTACTCCAGGGTGAGGAAAGAAAGGAGCCACCAACTCCCCGAAAAATCTCTGTGCCCCAGAGAGAACCTGCCCCTGCTATTGGAATCACTGATGTGCTTCAGCTACAATGGGGAAAGCATCTGCTCTCATGGGGGTATAGCTCAGTGGTAGAGTGTTTGACTGCAGATCAAGTGGTCCCTGCTTCAAATCCAAGTCCCCTCTAATAAGCCTCTTATTTTTTTATTTTTATTTTTGAAAAAAAGGGAAAACATTTTCATTTCCAATCTCCATTATGTTCAGGAGCTCCACTATACGGGGATGCTTGAAATGAGTGTTACATTCAACATTTCACTGTTCAAATGCATAAAAACCTAGCACACCTGTCCATCAGCTGAAATCAGTTCCAAGCCTCTAAGTGTCTAGTTTATGTTTTCATCAATTAAACAAAGGGATCATAGGAATGTACATTTGCAGATCCCTCTTCTCCAGGGCTGTGCTGTGCAGAAGGACAAGAACCACATCCAGTTGGGGTTCAGGAGTCTGATGAGCAAAGGCCACTTGGTGCAGGCTAAAGTCACCAGCACTTCGGCTCCTTTCCATTCAACCAGCAGCTGGGCCCCCAGGACAAGGCATGAGAAGAAGACATTGGCGGTGAGCAGGAAAATAGCCACCAAGAAGCTGGCTAAAGCTGTCAAGATCCTCAGGAAGGTCACCATGCCCATGTCTAGAATGTACTGACTGAAGCGGGGACCAAAAAGGCAGAGAAAAGCCCTCAAAAGTTCTAAGCTGCCAAGCCCCAGAAGGTGATCAAAATCCTACCTAAAATCAAGACAGGATAAGGCTAATGTCATCTCCAAAGCCAAGGCTAAGAAGGTAACACTGAGAAAGAAGTGGAGAGATTTCCATTGGGATGACTCCTGCTCCCC
Organism: Mauremys mutica; assembly: GCF_020497125.1. Lineage (NCBI taxonomy): Eukaryota > Metazoa > Chordata > Testudines > Geoemydidae > Mauremys > Mauremys mutica. The sequence continues at coordinate 47,435 of NW_025423186.1, forward strand.
AATGGCTCTGTTATGAATCACCACGGACCACCCGGAGAGATCAAAGTCCTGCAGGACAAATACCCCCATGGCCAGTATAATGAAGTGGTGGCAGTGGGGGGAAGTGCTGTGTTTTGTGTAACACCTGCCAGGTGAGTGATGCACTGACAGGGCAGCTGCCCATGAGCTCATTCTCTTCGATTTGCTTCTGCTGTTATTTCAGAGTCGGCACTAGCGGGAGTGTGTCCCTGTCACTTCACCAGCTGTAGAACAGGCTCTGTCTGCAGCCCAGCTCTGATTAATCCCACTTGTTAATGTATTCCTACTGTGATACTTTCCCAGTTCTCTGCCTCATTCTAACATTCCCGTCAGAGACTGAATATGGGGAGGGATGGACTAATTTGTGTGACATTCGGTAAGTTGCCATCGTATGTGATTGAAACCTCTGCTGGAGGTGGGCAGGAGCCTGTTACACACATAAAATACCTAAGCTTTACTAAACTACCTGCTACATATTCAAACCTTCCTGTACACACACAATAGAAATTGGGGCTCTGAGAAATGGCAACTTTCCTTTTAGACAGATCATTGTTTTCTGTACTTCCAGAGGCACTGAAGTAGCAGCTGTTTAAAGGTAATGTGCTTCTATTTCAGGATCAGCAGCAGAGCCTCTGTAAATTTACCACCCGTAGAGCTGATTGTTTCTAACTGCAGGGTTAGCCAGACCATTCAGTAACATTATCGCTCTGTTTAAAAAGCCTTTGGTTAGTGACAAATCATGAGACTTATCCCTTCCTGCTGTTATTCCACTGACTCCAGTGTCTCTTTCCCCAGTTCTGGTTCCAAGAAAATAAACAAATTAAAACAACCTTCAGAACTAACATGGCTGTGAGAAAGTGGAAATGTTGATAGCTCAAATAATTCAGTTTCTTCTGTGTCTTGTGTGTGTCTATCTGCTTTGTGTGTGTGACCGGTGGGGCTTTTTGTTTGCTCCTGGCAGGTGCAACCCTGTCAGATTGGTCTGTGGGGAGGGGCCAGAGAAAACAGACACCCTGGCCTTCCAGCTTGGGGTTAGGCAAAGGAATAACAACCCTGTCCCATAAAAAACAAAAAATGTTACAGAAAAAGTGGTAGGAACAGTGCTAGAGAAACTGGTAAATAATCACAATGCCCCGGCTTGAAGTAATCGGAAACACAGAATTCAAAAAGCAAAGCTCAGGGGCTATTGGGGGTTTATTCTCTGAGCTTAGCCATGTGCTATAGCACAGGGAGCACTTTGGGACGTCTCCCATCCCACAACGGGGGAAAGGAAAAGGATTCTTAGGCTCTAGCACGGATTGAAGGAGGATGGTGATGGGGAATAAGGGAATCCCTCTGACTTACCCTAACTACGTCTGTTGTTACAATGGGGGAAATGACATTTTTCCCTATCCCTGCCCTGTTCCTGCTCTTTGTTATAGTTCAATATATTTTAAGTGTGGAAAATGATCAGAAAAATCACTGCTCCCCAGCACAACCTGAAGCAACATCAGAGCAACTGGGAATGAAACAATTTGTTCCCCAAGGGAGAACTCGATGACTAACAGTTGCTGTGAAATGGGGGAACAGTACAACCGTGATGCTCAGGGTTTGTTAAGACTAGGAAAAGTGATGGAGTTTGGGTCAGGTCAAGGGGAAAGCTAATGCCAAATCCTGCACCTGGGCTGCATCTGCACTACAAATGTTTACATTACGATCACTAACTTGAGCAGCCAACGCCATGTACAGCCCTAGTGGATGTCAGGCACAGGTACTTTTTGCCTCAGTGTAGCTTGTTGGGATTGTGGAGGCCAAGAATTAATTAATAAAGGTTTGAAGGGATCTTAATGTATGTTAGCTAATTAGCAGAGGTTAAGCTGTTACCCTGTATCTGGTGCAGAGTGAATTGTGTGAAAAGTCGTTACGACCTTGTGAATTGCAGTCTTGTTTTCTGTTCTGGTATTGCAGACAAATAAGATAATGAATAGGCTTATGTATAAACAAATGCAAATGTTTACTTTTACTGTCTGCAAGTTTGCTAGCCACTGTCTGTTAAGAAGGTATAAAGATTGTTATGATTGTTTTACTAATTGAGAGAGATCTGTTCAGGACAAGGGGCAACCCAGTTCCTGACACTCTCTCCCTCTTGTGTTCACTAGAGTATTATAATAAAGTATTTGTTTTTGCTGCACTTAAACATAAGCGAGAACTGAGTTTTCTTCGACAATTTGGGGGCTCGTCCGGGATGGCAACGCCCACGGACACACAGACGGCTGCTACGGATCGTTCCCCTTCGAACCCCATGGCGCCACAATAGAGGTAAGAGACCTTTTGAAATCTCTATTGGGGTATCGGAGGAGGACTGTCTGTGGGGGACGTCTGTTTCTGTTGGGCTCACGCCATCTGAACTTTTTGACTGTGCAGCAGGATCAAATGCAGAGTGGTATTGGGGAGAGGCCCCAAGAAGGTTAGTTATAGCAGTACTGGGAACTGCTGAGTTGGCCAACAGGTAATGCATAAGGTAATGCATTAGAATGCACCGGTGCTGAGGGGTTTTTACCGCCTCAAGAGGGGTTGTCATACCGCCTCATGGTATTGGTCCGGACCAGGTAATGATGCATCTTGGTTAAAATAAAAAATAAA
>NW_025423187.1:0-57654 GCF_020497125.1 Mauremys mutica
TTTTCTCTCTCTAGGACAGGCCTGGGTGCAATAACTGGGGGCATCTGAGCACTGAGGACCTTCTGTGGGGCTGCCATTCCCCTTCCCCTTCTGTGGTCCCATCTGCCATTGACTCCAGCCTTTTTTCTATCCATTGTCAGCACCATCCCAAGCCAGCAGCACTCGCCTCAAAAAGACAGAGTCCTGTGGCACCTTACAGACTAACAGACGTATTGGAGCATAAGCTTCCGTGGGTGAATCCCACTTCACCAGGTGAATGTAGTGGAAATTTGCAGGAGCAGGTATAAGTATGCAGGCAAGAATCAGTCTAGAGATAAGGAGGTTAGTTCAATCAGGGAGGATGAGACCCTCTTCTAGCAGTTGAGGTGTGATCACCAAGGGAGGAGAAACTGCTTTTGTACTTGGCTAGCCAGTCACAGAATTCCCACTCCATTCATCTGACGAAGTGGGGATTCAGCCACGAAAGCTCATGCTCCAATACGTCTGTTAGGCTAGAAGGTGCCACAGGACTCTGTCGCCTTTTACAGATCCAGACTAACACGGCCACCCCTCTGATACTCAAAAAGACAGTGTCCCCGGCTGGGAGTAAATCATTGACCTCTCTCCTCCCTGAGCACTGACTGCCCCTCTGTTTCCTTGCCTCACAGTCTGTGCAGATGGGACCTTTCCCTCCAGTGCTGGAGGATTCGCCCTTCTCATCTACCATTGTCCCAAGCAGCACAGCGGGTGGGAATCTTAAACGTACCAAGGTGACTTAGGAGCAGAACCCCCCCCCCGACCTTCCATGCAATTGTCACTTGCCCCTCACTGAGCAGGAGTGAAACTGGTGCAGGGAGACTGGTGGGCCATATCCCCTCTGGGCATGAGCAAAGCAGCAGGGTGAAAAAATGATCATGAAGATGCTGAGGATTGAACCCAGGACCTTATACATGCAAAGCATGTGCTCAACCACTGAGCTACATCCCCTAGCAGGTTGTGTGTGCTATGGGTTACACTCAGAGCCCTCCTGTTTCCAGAGCATCCAGTGACCTATAAGCTTCACGAGAAGCCCGTTCCCCTCTCTGAGGACCAATCCTGCTCTCCTGGAGGTGACTTGTTCATAGGGGTCACTTTTCAGCAGGGCCAGATTCTATGTGTGGGGCAGAGAGAGTGGTTGCCCTGGTCTCAGAGTGCAGAGATACACTCAGCCATCTCCCCTGCATTGGATTGGCGGGGCGGCAATCCCCTGCTGCAAGGTCATAGCGGGGGATGCTGTGAGCAGCTCAACACCTCACCCTGGTGGCAGAAGTGGTGTGCGGAGCTCCAGGTGTTTCTAGGATCTGCTATTTCCACCTGCCTGTAAACTCTAGCTTTCCCCAGCACATTCACTGCGGTGCAATTGGGTCATTGTTTCCATGGATGAACAGCAAAGAATGGCGCCCAGTTTCCCTTCTATCGGCAGCAGGATTAGCCTGTGTCGGTGGTTAATGAGGTGGATCTAGTTGTAGATTGTTATTCGTTCCCCACCTTGACAATTCACACAGTCCCTTTCCCAGGCAGATTCCCAGCACATCAGTGATCCTGGTAGCAGGGTTGGGTCCTGAGATTTTCAGGGTTCTTTTCCCCTCCACCTGGAGTGAACTCAACTTTTTCCCCATCCCAGACAATCCATGAAATAACAACAGGGGCATAAAGAAAGAGGGGAGGGAACATCTCACGGCCAGGGCTGGATGTGCCCAGAGCCCCCTGCTTGTCCATTGTTTCCATGGAATTTGGCCCCCTGCTTTGCACAAGGGACAGAGAAAGATCTTGCTGTTCCTGTGTCTGTGCAAAGAAAATTGTGCTTCTGTATGAAAGAGAGGCGGGAAATGGCCCCATGATGGGGTAATAGCCTCAGGATTAAGAACAAAGGACAATGATGGGAAGGTTCACCAGGGCTGCCCAGAGGATTCCGGGGGCCCGGGGTCTTCGGCGGCGGGGGGCCCTTCCATTCCGGGACCCGCCGCCAAAGTGCCCCGAAGACCCGCGGCGGGAGCCCCCCGCCGCCGAATTACCGCCGAAGCGGGACCCGCCACCCGGTCTTTGGCGGTAATTCGGTGGGGGGGGGGGTCGTCCCCGCCGCGGGCCTTCGGGGCACTTCGGCGGCGGGTCCCGGAACAGAAGGGGCCCCCCGCCACCGAAGACCGGGCTGCGCTTCGACGGCGGCGGGTCCCGCTTCTCCCCCCCCCCCAGGCCTGGCCCCGGCCGCCGCTTCTCCCCCCCCCTTGGGCTGGCCCCGGCCGCCGCTTCTCCCCCCGCCCTCGGCCTGGCCCCGGCCGCCCTTTCTCCCCCCCCCTCGGCCTGGCCCCGGCCGCCGCTTCTCCCCCCCCCCACCCGCCTGGCCCCGGCCCCGGCCCCGGCCCCGGCCCCGGCTTCTTCCCCCCGGCCCCGGCTTCTCCCCGGCCCCAGCCTCGTCCTCCTACCGAGCGCGTCGCCGGCGGGGCCTGAGCTCCGTCCCGCTCAGAGCCGCGTGGTGAGGGGGCGGGGCTGTGAGCTCCACGCCGAGCGGAGGCAGCTGCCCCGCCCCCTCCCCACGGCGCTCTGAGCGGGGAGGGGCTCAGGCCCCGTTGGAGCTCCCAGCCCCGCCCCCTCACCACGCGGCTCGGATCGGGGCGGGGCTCAGGGGCTCGGCCGGAGTCTCGGCGCTTGATGCGCCGAGGCTCCAGGAGAGGGGCGGAGGCGGGAGCCTCCGCTCTTCTCTTGGGGGCCCCTGCGGAGCCCAGGGCCCGGGGCAAATTGCCCCCTTTGCCCCCCCCTCTGGGCGGCCCTGAGGTTCACAATTGACTCAGTAGTTGCATACAAAGGTGCACGTTTGGCAGTTACATTGGGAAATTCTGGCTCCTTCTCAGGCTCAGGTTGGCCACCCCGGTCTAGGTGTAGAAGTGACAACATTTAAACTTGAAAGAGGGGCCAATTTCGCCATCATTTCACACCTTTACACCCAAACACGATGACTTTCTGAATGAACCCTCCTCGTTCAGCCAGAAGATCTTGGGGTGGATGTAGGAGTCACTGGGTAAAATTCTCTGGACTCTGTTCTGAATCAGGTCAGAGCAGAGGTACCTAGTGATCTAGTCTGGCTGTAAAATCTATAGATCAACACCATTAATATGAAATTAATCCTCAGAAACAGCTGTTCCCCACCCAGACCCCAGCAAAGGACTCTCCAGGGAAGGGGCTGTTGAGGAAGGAAAGAAGGAAGACGTCCTTCTCCCCCTGGAGGAACTGGGCTCTGCGCTTTGGACAGAAAGGAGGGGAAGGAAATGGCCACACGATGGCAGCAGAACCTAAGAAATGAAACACAATAGGCTTATGTCCACACTGCAATGAAACACCTAGAGCTGCCCCATACCAGCTCAGGCTCCTGGGGCTTGGGCTGTGGGGTGGTAAATTTGCAGTGTAGACATCTCGGCTCAGGCTCAATACCAGGCTCTGATACCTCATAAGGCTGGGAGGGAGTGTAGCAAGTAAAAAAGGTAGAACGGCAGTGGAGTATTACCCTGGTCTCAATGGCATTTCTCCATCGGTCTGTCTGCTCTGGGGCAGGGACAATAACACGTCCTGCTGCATTCGTTATTTCAAAGGGTGGTTTAGGATTTTCATTCTCACACATGGTGCACGAAGCAGGACTCAACCCTCGGCATAAACTAAATGAGCTGCCCACAGATTCTGGCAGCCACAATGAGGCATTTGGTGTGAGAGCTCAGACCTGCCCCTGTCCCACAGGGACGGGGTCATCTGTGAGGGGACTGGGCCACTGACCTATCAGCTCCTAACTCCCAAACTTTCAGTAACTATCATCAGTGCCTGTGAGTGTAATTTAAACCATCAAAACAGTCATAGTGGGCTAGACCATAGTCTGGACTTCGGGTCTGGAAAAGAGCTGCCACAATCCATAGACCAGGTTGTTATATAACATGCACATGGATTTTAACCCTTCACATACAGTAATGGGAAAGTTCTTGGTTCAGGCTTGTAGCAGTGATGGAATAAACTGCAGGTTCAATAAACAGCTGGGATGGGTCATTCAGTCCTTTGTACAGAGCTTCAGTTTGTAGCAAAGTCTCTCCAGAGGTATGAAGCAGGATTGAAGACAAGATGGAGATGAGGCATCAGCCTTTTATAGTCTCTTGCAATGTGGTCTTTGCTTTCTTTGTCCCAAGGACACTCTGTCCAGCACGTGGCATAGAAAAACCTTAGAGTTCTGTCCATAGGCAGGTCCCTGCAGACCTTGCTGAGTTACAAGGCGTATCTGCCTTCTCTCAGTGGGTCAATTGTAGAGCTGATGGTCTTTAATGGGCCATCAAACAGCCTAGGCAGAACTGACACCAACTTGTCTGGCTGGGGTGTTTCCCAGAAGCAGAGCACAAATTTGAAATATGGACAGAACAGAGCCAATACTTATAACATCAACTACAAAAATGATACACATCTAGAGATGGCATCATTATAATCAACCAATCAGAACCTCTCCATAGACCCCTTACATGACAACCTTTCTACAATATTGGCTGCAAATATAGAACAGCGATCGCAACGGTGATCTATACAGTTACAGATTATGTCAATAACATCACAGGAGGTGACACGGCATCAGTGAGACTGATACTGGAATACTGCCTCCAGATTTGATGTCCTCATTTGAAAAAGATGTTGTGAAATTGGAGCTGGGGCAGCAAAGAGCCACCAAATGTCCTGAGGGCTGGAGAAAAATGCCTTCTAGGGAGCTATTGAAAGAGCTCAACCTGTCCAGCTTATCAAAAGAAGATTGAAAGGTGACTTCATTGAAGTGTTGAAGTGCATTAATGGAGAGAAAAGATTGGATAATAAAGGGCTTTTTAGTCAGCAGAGAAAAGCATAACAAGACCCAATGTCTGGAAGGTGAAAAGAGACAAATTCATATTACAACTAAGGCACAAAGATTCAACAGCGAGTATGATTGACCACAGGAACAAGCTACCAAGGAAAGTGGTGGATTCGCCATCTCCTGATGTCATTTCATGAAGACTAGATGCCTTTCTGGAATGTGTTTGCCCCAAAAGTAGCTCTTGTGTCATACAGGAGGCCTGTGATATGCAGGGGGTCAGATTAGATGCTCTAATGGTCTCTTCTGGCCATAAAGTCAACTCATTTCTGAAAAACTGAGTGTAGCATTGAGAGCAGCATCTGATGTTTTCCTGTCTAGCCGGCTTGCTGACTAGAACGAACGCTCCTTGATACGGGTGATCCACAGGGAGTAGCTCAAACCTCCAAAGTGGCTGGCTAGGGGCAGGACATTAGCGCAGCAAGGGAGGGGTGTGGCAGTGACATCACAAAGGCCTTTTGCAGGACCTCAGACCATTGGTCAAAGATTTTGGGGAGGTGGTGACCTCACAGAGAGATGCTGACATCAGCCAGGCAGGACAGGAGCGAGGGGCCAGGGAAACCTCAGAGACTCCTGTGGGTTTGCTTCAGCAAGTCTCATTCTCCGGGTCTCTCTTTGAGGACTGAGAGAGTATTCGGGTTCACGGATGTGAGTGCCAGGAGGAACCTCTTTCGAGTTTTCTCCTTCCCTTTTCATGATTTTACTAGAAAACAGCCATCCCTGTTTAGAAGGTAAGAGCCTCCTGGAGGTTTGAAACCTGTTCAGTCTGATCCATCTGGTGACAGTTGAATTCTAAGCATGGAAAACACGAGCTTAAGGAGACAGAAGTTTATTGCGCACCTGAGATTTTGTCCCTGAGAATCACTGGGGACATTAGGGTTTGTCCTTTTTGTTTCCCCTTTTCCTCCATCCATTCCTCTCTCCTTTCTCTTCATTTCTTGCTTGTTTTGTCCTTTCTCCTGTTCCCCTCCCAACACCAGGAGTGTGTGTGTGTGTGTGTGTGTTGCGGGGAGTGCTCTGCAGCTCCCACTGTGGGAGGTCCACCCAAAAATGTGGGGCTGAAATAGTGCTCGGGCAATGATCTCCACCAGTGACCTGGGCCATCCTTTGGGCTCTCTGGTGAGAACCCTCAGCCGCCTATCCTCAGTCTCTACCCTGATTGGCTGAGCAGGGGGTTATTGACAGGGAGGAGACTCAGGTCCTTGTTGTTCTCTTTTAAGACCAAGGAAATAAGTAAGAACCAGTTCTATGTTTGATGAATTTTGCTGCTTCTCTGCATTAATGGTCTCTGAGCAGTTCATGATTCTCTCTAACATTGCAGTTCTCCTCAAATACTTGCTGAATAATTCCTGTGCACTGTTGTTGGTCTGGAGCTCATCTGAGAGCACTTTATTCAGGTCATTCAGTGTGTGAAATTCAAGATCCAATGGTTAGTTTGGAAATCAGGGCTCTTGGGTCCTATTCCCAACTCTGCCACTGACTGGCTGTGTGACCTCAGACAAGTCAATTCTTCTTTCTCACATGTAGCTTCTCCCTCTTTCAAGTAGGGATAATAATGATCTGCTCCTACCTAGCTCAACACACTCACTCTTCCCCAACACACACAGTGTCTCTCCCCACACACACACACACACACTCGCCCCTGTCCTGCCTGGCTGATGTCAGCATCTCTCTGTGAGGTCACCACCTCCCCACCACCTTGGACCAATAGGCTGAGGTCCTGCAAAAGGCCTTTGTGATGTCACTGCCACACCCCTCCCTTGCTGTGCTAATGTCCTTCCCCTGGCCAGCCACTTTGCAGGTTTGAGCTACTCCCTGTGGATCACCCCACTCAAGGAGCGTTCGTTCTAGGCAGCAAGCCGGCTAGACAGGGAAACATCAGACGCTGCTCCCAATGCTACACTCGGTTTTTCAGAAATTATGGCCAGAAGAGACTATTAGAGCATCTAATCATATAATCATAGAATATCAGGGTTGGAAGGGACTTCAGGAGGTCAATTACTCCAATCTACTGCTCAGAGCAGGACCAATCCCCAACTAAATCATCCCAGCCAGGGCTTTGTCAAGCCTGAGCTTAAAAACCTCTAAGGAAGGAGATTCCACCACCTCCCTAGGTAACCCATTCCAGTGCTTCACCACTCTCTGAGTGAAAAAGTTTTTCCTAATATCCAACCTAAACCTCCCCCACTGCAACTTGAGACCATTACTCCTTGTTCTGTCATCAGGTACCGCTGAGAACAGTCTAGATCCATCCTCTTTGGAACCCCCTGTCAGGTAGTTGAAAGCAGCTATCAAATCCCCCCTCAGTCTTCTCTTCTGCAGACTAAACAAGCCCAGTTTCCTCAGCCTCTCCTCATAAGTCATGTGCTTCAGCCCCCTAATCATTTTTTGTTGCCCTCTGCTGGACTCTTTCCAATTTTTCCACATCCTTCTTGTAGTGTGGGGCCCAAAACTGGACACAGTACTCCAGATGAGGCTTCACCAATGTCTAATAGAGGGGAATGATCACATCCCTCGATCTGCCGTCAGTGCCCCTAATTATACAGCCCAAAATGCCGTTAGCCTTCTTGGCAACAAGGGCACACTGTTGACTCATAGCCAGCTTCTCGTCTACTGTAACCTCTTGGTCCTTTTCTGCAGAACTGCTTCCTAGCCATTCGGTCCCTAGTCTGTAGCAGTGCATGGGATTCTTCTGTCCTAAGTGCAGGACTCTGCATTTGTCATTGTTGAACCTCATCAGGTTTCTTTTGGCCCAGTCCTCTAATTTGTGTAGGTCCCTCTGTATCCTATACCTACCCTTCAGCTTATCTATCACTCCTCCCAGTTTAGTGTCATCTGCAAACTTGCTGAGGGTGCAGTCCACGCCATCCTCCTAATCATTAATGAAGATATTGAACAAAACCGGCCCCAGGACCAACCCTTGGGGCACTCCACTTGATACCGGCTGCCAACTAGACATGGAACCATTGATCACTACCCGTTGAGCCCGACGATCTAGCCAGGTTTCTATCCACCTTATAGTCCATTCATCCAGCCCATACTTCTTTAACTTGCTGGCAAGAATACTGTGGGAGACTGTATCAAAAGCTTTACTAAAGTCCAGAAATAGCACATCCATTGCTTTCCCCTCATCCACAGAGCCAGTTATCTCATCATAGAAGGCAATTAGGTTAGTCAGGCATGACTTGCCCTTGGTGAATCCATGCTGACTGTTCCTGATCACTTTCCTCTCCTCTAAGTGCTTCAGAATTGATTCCTTGAGGACCTGCTCCATAATTTTTCCAGGGATCTAGATAGACTTATGTGTAGTGCTGGGGAGGAGCCGGTGGTCGTGGTACATGTAGGTACCAATGACATAGGGAAGGGTAGGAGAGATGTCCTGAAAGCCAAATTTAGGCTGCTAGGGAAGAGACTGAAATCCAGGACCTCTATGGTGGCATTTTCAGAAATGCTCCCAGTTCCACGCGCAGGGCCAGGTAGGCAGGCAGAGCTTCAGAGTCTCAATGCGTGGATGAGACGATGATGTAGAGAGGAGGGGTTCACGTTCACGTTCATTAGGAACTGGGGAAACTTCTGGGATGGAAGGAGCCTATACAGGAGAGATGGGCTCCACCTAAACCAAAGTGGAACCAGACTGCTGGCACTAAACATTAAGAAGGTTGTAGAGCAGTTTTTAAACTAGGAGATGGGGGAAAGCCGACTGCTGCAGAGGAGCGTGTGGATCGGACACAGACTTCTCTTAGGGGAGAGTCTGATGATAGAGAATCTCCAGGTTATAGTCAGGAGCAGAGGAATGAGAAGTATAATGTAAGGGCCGGATCAGATGATAAACAGTCACATAAAAAAGAATCTGGCACATCAGAAAAAGGCAGGCTAATAAACAGGGACAAGTTTTTAAAGTGCTTGTACACAAATGCCAGAAGTCTAAATAATAAGATGGGTGAACTAGAGTGCCTTGTGATAAAGGAGGATATTGATATAATAGGCATCACAGAAACCTGGTGGACTGAGAGCAATCAATGGGACACAATCATTCCGGGGTACAAAATGTAGCGCCCCTCTCCACCTGATTACCTCCTTTACTGGCAATCTACTTACAGGTTCTGATGGACAGGTCTGGGTTCTTTTGGATCCCGCCACCCACTCAGTAGGGTGAATCTATTTTGGTTATGAAATTAGTTGGCGGTGCCTCCACCCCCCTCGCTCCTTCCTGGCAGAATCACCAGGGCAGCTTGGGCGGAAAATTCTAACTACAGAGGAATCCCCACTTATTTGCCAGATAGTTGGAGACTTCCAAGAAATAGCACAACACATAAAAATATATTCAACACAACAATTATATTAAACAGGCAACAAATACAACATAACAGGGGAAACACTATTTTTAGGGTCACCGGTGCCCACACTTAAAATACCCGTGTCTGGATGTAACAAATGCAAAACTGGTGTCCTGTTGGTACGCGTACTTTGCTGGGGCCCTGGATGACCTATACAATTCTCTGCAGAGGTGTAGCAGTGTGGCTGACTGGGTTCAGTACAGCCCAAAAGACCCACAAGTGGGAGGAGGTGGTGAATCCCTCCACAGGTGTAATAAGCGGTAAATTATAAAATCCTCAAACCCTCACTCCCTGGCTTGAGGACACAGTTCAGGGAGTAGAGGGTCTCCAAAACAAATACCCTGACTAACTAACTAAAGACAAGGCACTCACAAACTCCACAAATGATCTTCAGGGTTGAGGATGACGCTGGACGATTTCAGGGGCTGCTGTCCGCTGGCAGGGATCCTCCTCAGGCAGGAATCAGCCCTGGACTAGCAGCGCTGACCATGTGGGGACTGGTCTCACCAGGAGAGCTGGAGGCGAACCCAGCCTGGCTGGGGAAATTTCTCAGCAAACATAACAATTGGGAATAATCCGTGAGGAAGGAAAACCCAGCTGGGGAATCTGGTGTCAGGTCCCTAGAGGCCAGTTCTCAGGGGGAACCCTGCTTGCAGGCCTGGGACTCACCAGCTCCCCACACAGCCAGTTTGGCCTTTTTCCTGGCTGGCTCCAGCCTCTCCTCAAAATGGCTTCTCCCTCTCCTCAACTCCCTGGGAGGGGCATCTCCACTCCCTATTGGTTGCTGGGCAGACTCTGAGTTTGCCTTGGCTCCTCCTCCCTGAGCTGCCAGCAGACAGAGCTCCAGGAATCTATGTAATCTCTTTGGGGGTTACACTCTCCCTGGGCAAAAGTCCTTGCCGTCCTCGGCAAGAGTGATTAAACCACAAAACAGCATGCAAGGTCCTCTTCATCAGGTAATAATAAACATTGCTTAGTGGACAATAAATGTCATTTACCAACAAGTAGGTATTGCCATGTCCACATACAATATTAATTTTAAATAACATGAAATTGTTATTCAATGTACATTAATAACATTCTTACTATATTGAAATAAATGACTTAACCTTGGAGTCTCCATTGTTAACTATCAGACAGAAACAATAATAGGCCACCCGCACCCATCTGTTTACTAAGTGCAAAGGGACAGAGGTGGAGGTCCCTGGAACGTCATAAGTGAGTTTCTGTACAGGCTTTCGCTCTCGTTCTGAACGTCGAAGTACAGGAGCTTCTTCATTCTCAGGGCTCTCAGCAGTAATGGCTGCAGGACAATCAATGATTTCCCTCTCTGCCGGTTGCATGGATTCTCCCACGTCCTCTAGAGGGGGAACCGTACTAGCTGGTAAACCACTTGCCTCTTCAGGCGGTGCCAGCAGGCAGGGGTTATCATGCTCTATTGTTGACTGATGGGGGACAAATGGTGCAGCTTCAGGGTTAAGAATTTGAGCTAGAGGAGGCCCAGATTCTCCCTCTTTAATAGTTTCTACCTCAGGTAACAGCTCATGAAGCATAGAAGGTGTTGGATAATAGGGGAAGAATTCCTCCTCACTGCTACTTTGTGAATGAGGATCATTTTCTCCAAGGGAGGTTAAAGACTCGTTGTCTGCCTCCTCAGCAGATTCAAGTTGTGCAGGAAGGCTTCTTTCTGCAGAAACTTGCTTCGTTAGTCTAGAGCGAGTAATGGGTCGCCGGGAGGGACCACATTCACTATTGTTCTCTTCACCTATTAACTGCCCCACTGGCAAGAGGTGGTTTCGGTGAATAGTCTTACAAACATTTTTTCCATTTTCCATCCTAAGGCGGTATACAGGCAAGTCTGGTAGCTTATCAACCACTATGTAGGTGTCTCCATTCCACCGGTCAGCTAATTTGTGCTTTCCAGTGAGACCTAGATTTCGGATTAAGACTCTGTCTCCTAACTGCAGATCCTGTTCACGGACCCGACTATCATATCTCTGCTTGTTGGCAAGGTTGCTTTTCCTGGCTGCTTGGGAGGCCAGTTTGTAAGCTTCCCGCAAGTCACGTCTAAGATTTTGAATGTACTGGAGATAAGTTGTTTCGCTAGCTTCATCAGAGGATATCCCGAAACACAAGTCAATCGGTAGCCTTGCTTCTCTACCAAACATTAAATAATAAGGCGAAAATCCAGTGGACTCATTTTTACTGCAGTTATAAGCATGCACAAGGTAACTGACATGCTCACTCCATCTGGTCTTTCGGGATGGGTGCAGAGTTCCCAACATGTTTAGCAAAGTCCGGTTGAATCTCTCCGGTTGTGGATCTCCCTGAGGATGGTAAGGAGTGGTTCTGGACTTCCTTATTCCTAAGGTTTTTGTCAGTTCATGAATTAGTCTGCTTTCAAAATCCCTTCCCTGGTCAGAATGGATTCGGGCAGGGAAACCATAATGTATAAAGAATTTGTCCCATAAAATTTTGGCCACTGTACTAGCTTTTTGGTCTTTTGTGGGATATGCTTGGGAATACCTTGTAAAATGGTCAGTAATTACCAGTATACTGGTGTGGTTTTTTCTATCAGGCTCCAATGACAAAAAGTCAATGCACACCAATTGCATGGGTGCATCTGTAGTGATGTTCACCATAGGCGCTGCCCTTTTTGGCAGGGTCTTCCGCTTAACGCACCGAGAGCACCGGTTGCAGTGGTTTTCCACAGATGCCATCATTTTGGGCCAATAAAACCGGTCTCTGACCAATTCCAAAGTCTTGTCTACCCCCAAGTGACCATGGTCATCGTGCAATGACTTCAACACCATCTCCTGGTATTCTCGGGGTAAGACCAGTTGTTTTCGCACATGGCCCCTTATAGTCTGGATAGTCCGGAATAACAAGCCTTTGTTGATCACTAAATGATCCCACTCTTTTAAGAGAAGAATTGTGCTGGGGGGAAAGTTAGCCTTGGAGATGGGTTTCTCACCCTTTTCCACAGCTTCCAGCACAGGCCTAATGTCTGAATCTTTCCACTGAGCTCTTCTCAATTCAGTTGGAGTTAACTGGGGCAATTCAAAAGTCTTTAGCCCAACGAGGTTGGCATAAAGTGTAGGTATAGCCTTGTCAGATACCCCCAGTGTATCAGCATATCTTTCATCATTTACATAAGGGGAATGCAGTTTTCCTATTATGGTCTTGCAGGTGGCACGAATAGCAGGAGAAGGTATTTCCATCCACTCAGACTCTTTCTCAAGTGAGTTATGAGGGCGACGGGACAATGCATCTGCATCTGCATTGGTTTGACCCGAACGGTACTGCAGCTTAAAGTCATAAGCAGCCAAGGCAGCCATCCATCGCTGCCCAGTAGCATCTAGTTTAGCTGTGGTCTGCACATAAGTAAGTGGGTTATTATCGGTTTTTACTACAAAGGTCGCTCCGTACAGATAATCATGAAGTTTGTCCACAACAGCCCATTTGAGAGCTAAAAACTCAAGTTTGTGCACGGGATAGTGTCTTTCTGATGCAGTCAGCCCTCGACTGACAAAGGCCACAGGTTTCCATTGATTCTCATAATTTTGATAGAGAACTGCTCCTAATCCATCAAGACTGGCATCTATGTGAAGTTCATAGGGCTTGGTAGGATCTGCAAAGGTTAATACTGGTGCAGTAGTGAGTTTCTCAATAAGGGTATGGAAAGCGTTGTTGCATTCCTCGGTCCAACGGTCCCCAAAGGGCTCATTCACCTTGAAATACCTCTCAGGAGGACTCGCAAGCTTATGTTGGGGTGATCTCTTCCACGTTGGGGGGTAGCCCCTTGTCAAATTGGTGAGAGGTCTAACAATGGAGGAGTAATTTTTTACAAATCGGCGGTAATATCCACAGAAGCCTAGGAAAGACTGTAAAGCTTTCAGGTCTTTGGGTATAGGCCAGGTGGTTAATGCCTCAATTTTCTCTGAGTCAGTCGCCACACCTTCTGCCGACACAATATGGCCTACATATTTTACTCGGGTCTGACAAAATTGACATTTATCAAGTGACAGTTTCAACCCACTAGCTTCCAGGCGGTCTAACACTTTCATTAGTCGAACTCCATGCTCTTCCAGAGTCTTCCCAAAAACAATTAAGTCATCCAGATACACCAGCACTTCTAACAAATTCATATCCCCCACCGTCTTTTCCATCAAACGCTGGAATGTAGCAGGAGCTCCCGAGATACCTTGGGGCATCCTCTCAAACTGGTAGAATCCTAAAGGGCAAATGAAAGCTGTTTTCTCTTTGTCTTCAGAGCTCATCGGGATCTGGTAGTAGCCGCTTCGTAAATCTAAGACAGAGAACCATCTGCTTCCTGCTAGGCAAGCTAAGGCATCATCTACCCTGGGTACAGTGTATTGATCTGGGATGGTCCTTTTATTCAGTGTGCGATAGTCCACACACATGCGCACAGTCCCATTTTTCTTTCGCACCACCACAATAGGGGATGCATAGGGGCTACGGGATTCAGAAATTATTCCTGCTTCCAATAGTTCATGGATATGCTTTCTCACATCCTCAATGTCTGCAGGTGCCAGTCTTCAGGACCTTTCCCTAAAAGGCCTGCCATCTGCCAAACGAATGGTGTGTTCCACGTTAATGGCACACCCCACATCCCATTCCTCAGTGGAAAACACATTAGGTCTCTCACTTAGCTGTTTTTTCAGTCGGTCTTTCCAACTGGGAGATACAGGAGAGTCACCAAAATTAAAAAGATCAGGATCCAATGCCTTACAGGTCTTTCTGGATGCAGTTGCAGGGCTCACGACACTCTCTACCCTAAACAATCGTGCCAACACCATTCCTTTCCTGATGGCTATGGGATGGTTGGTTTCATTTCTTACTCTTACCACAATGCCAGCTTCCTCCATTTGTGGTAAGGATAATAAACCTCTCTGAACCATCAGACCACTAGGGAGGTTATCTCCATCAGAAGGCTCCATCATCACTGTAGGAGGAAGGCTGCGACTGTGCTTCTCAAGTTTTCCTCTCAAGTCAATCTCACCATGTGGGGGTATGGACAAAACCGCTTTGGATACTCTTACAACTTTCCCTAGTGAGTCATCGACACAGCTATCATGGTCATAATACATCCGGGATTTGCCCAGGTTAGGCTCTTGCCCTGGAGGGTGAACCATGCCTGGGGTCTTCTGGCCCAAACGACCACAAAGAGTGGCCAAAGACCGGAACATGTTGCTGTTGGTTCCAATCAATATGGGAATGCCATCAGAATTTTGCGTCTCAGGACAAATCAAAGCCAGAGTATCACATTCCTGGAGACATCCAGCCAGTTCTGCAGGAAAACTTAGAGTCACTAGTACATACCCATCGTACGGATAACTAGCATTGCTAAGGCCCCATATTGCCAGTCCCTCTAGAGGATAGATCTTCACTTGAGGCAGGAATTGCCGATGGAATTCTCTAGTAATAATGGTGACCTGAGATCCACTGTCCAGCAGGGCCCTACAAGGAATTCCTTCTACCATCACATTAACTACCGCTGCTGGGCCTATCAATCCCTCTGGGAATGGGCTCCAGGA
This sequence comes from Mauremys mutica, assembly GCF_020497125.1. Taxonomy (NCBI): domain Eukaryota; kingdom Metazoa; phylum Chordata; order Testudines; family Geoemydidae; genus Mauremys; species Mauremys mutica. The sequence continues at coordinate 14,778 of NW_025423187.1, forward strand.
AGGCTGTTCATAATGCAACTTAGTGGAGCTCGGCCTGTGATGGCTCCCAGTATGCTCCATTACTGGGACCCTTGGGAGTTTCCCTGTAGCTCCCTTTTTCGTTGTGCTACCTTCTCTTCATTCCTTGAGTTGTCACACTGGGTGGAAATGTGCCCATCCTCACCACATCGGTAGCAGAATCTCTTGTTCCTTGGGAGGGTTGCCAAGGTTTTCTTTACAGGTTCTCTGTTGGGGTCTCCTCTTCCTGGGCGAAAAGGAGGGCACTTTCTTTCCATCAAAGTTGGTGGAAGAATTTCGCTAAGTGATCCCCGAGGCATCTTACTCGTCATCAATTCCGTAAGCTGTGCTGTCAGGGTTTTAAGCTGTTGATGGAGGTCCTCAGTGGTGGACAGACAAGGATCTTCCTTCAGTTGGTTAGGAGCAACGGTCCTGCTCACTGAGATCTTATTCCTTTCTCTAACAGTTCTCTTTTCCTCCTCCTCCCGGACTTCTCGCAGCAATTGATGGAATTCTGGAGGACTGTCCAAGCGGTCTACAAGTTTCAATTTCATAATTAGAAAGTCATCATAAATGCCACCTCGTATGACCTGTTCTAGTCGTACTCGGTGTTCCTTGCTCCTCTCAATGCCTTTACAGCGGATGCACAGCTGAAGGGACGGTTCCAATCTGTGAAGATAGGAAGATAGTTTTTCACCTGGCTGTTGGTAACAGGAACGAAATTGAAAGTAGAGGTCTTCCCCTGTCTCTAGGCTCCCAAAGGCATCCTCCATGGCCGAGAGATAGTCATCAACAGTGGCAACCGGCTTGCTGGCCTTTAATGCACATATTACATTCCCTGCAGGTCCTCGCAGGCTTTCTGCAACACGTTTCCTCTTTTCAGCCTCACTACATTGCCATTCCTGCATCACCTGATTTAGTTGATGCCTCCAAGTGTCATAGTCATCTTCCCCTACAGGCACTGGTTTAATACCTGAAAAGTACTTCAGCTTTCTGTAAGGATTCATATGCTGTCTTTATGGACTCCCCTATTGCTTGTCCCATAGCAAAAATTATTTGGTCCGTAGAACTGGAGGGAGGTACAGGACTACTTCCCAAAAGAGTCCTTAAGTCACTCATGGTCTTCCCTTCCTGCCTAAGAAAGTCTCTCAATTTGGACTGAAAATTGATAGGTTCAGATGGTGGGGCAGGTGGGGAGGGAAAATGTGATTGTGCTTGTATGGTCACCTTCCATCCATCCTTCTCTCCATCTGGCAGAATTACATGGGGAGTCACCACAGTAGACAGTATAATCTTGCTCTCTACAAGAAGGGATAAAGTAGCTTCCCCTTTTGCTTGCATCTGACTCCGAACCACACAGGTTCCCCATTCTCTAACATTAGCAATCTCCTCTTCAATTTTTCTGATGTCCCATTCAGTGGGTACATTCGTGAGCAGGAAGTGGCGTTCAGGGTCAGCCCCCTCCAGCTCACACCAAGTCACAAGCCTCTTCTGGTAATCCATACTGGGAATTTACATAATTTCCCAGGAAGACAGCAGGGGTGTATATAAGGTCTGAGTTTAAAAGACGGGATCCCAGCGGTGCCTCCAATGTAGCGCCCCTCTCCACCTGATTACCTCCTTTACTGGCAATCTACTTACAGGTTCTGATGGACAGGTCTGGGTTCTTTTGGATCCCGCCACCCACTCAGTAGGGTGAATCTATTTTGGTTATGAAATTAGTTGGCGGTGCCTCCACCCCCCTCGCTCCTTCCTGGCAGAGTCACCAGGGCAGCTTGGGCGGAAAATTCTAACTACAGAGGAATCCCCACTTATTTGCCAGATAGTTGGAGACTTCCAAGAAATAGCACAACACATAAAAATATATTCAACACAACAATTATATTAAACAGGCAACAAATACAACATAACAGGGGAAACACTATTTTTAGGGTCACCGGTGCCCACACTTAAAATACCCGTGTCTGGATGTAACAAATGCAAAACTGGTGTCCTGTTGGTACGCGTACTTTGCTGGGGCCCTGGATGACCTATACAATTCTCTGCAGAGGTGTAGCAGTGTGGCTGACTGGGTTCAGTACAGCCCAAAAGACCCACAAGTGGGAGGAGGTGGTGAATCCCTCCACAGGTGTAATAAGCGGTAAATTATAAAATCCTCAAACCCTCACTCCCTGGCTTGAGGACACAGTTCAGGGAGTAGAGGGTCCCCAAAACAAATACCCTGACTAACTAACTAAAGACAAGGCACTCACAAACTCCACAAATGATCTTCAGTGTTGAGGATGACGCTGGACGATTTCAGGGGCTGCTGTCCGCTGGCAGGGATCCTCCTCAGGCAGGAATCAGCCCTGGACTAGCAGCGCTGACCATGTGGGGACTGGTCTCACCAGGAGAGCTGGAGGCGAACCCAGCCTGGCTGGGGAAATTTCTCAGCAAACATAACAATTGGGAATAATCCGTGAGGAAGGAAAACCCAGCTGGGGAATCTGGTGTCAGGTCCCTAGAGGCCAGTTCTCAGGGGGAACCCTGCTTGCAGGCCTGGGACTCACCAGCTCCCCACACAGCCAGTTTGGCCTTTTTCCTGGCTGGCTCCAGCCTCTCCTCAAAATGGCTTCTCCCTCTCCTCAACTCCCTGGGAGGGGCATCTCCACTCCCTATTGGTTGCTGGGCAGACTCTGAGTTTGCCTTGGCTCCTCCTCCCTGAGCTGCCAGCAGACAGAGCTCCAGGAATCTATGTAATCTCTTTGGGGGTTACAAAAATATATCGGAAGGACAGAACAGGCCATGCAGGGGGAGGAGTGGCACTATATGTTAAAGAAAGTGTAGATTCAAATGAAGTAAAAATCTTAAGCGAATCCACAGGTTCCATAGAGTCTCTATGGATAGAAATTTCATGCTCTAGTAAAAATATAACAGTAGGGATCTATTATCGACCACCTGACCAGGACAGTAATAGTGATGATGAAATGCTAAGGGAAATTAGAGAGGCTATCAAAATTAAGAACCCAATAATAGTGGGGGATTTCAATTATCCCCATATTGACTGGGAACATTTCACTTCAGGACGAAATGCAGAGATAAAATTTCTCGATACTTTAAATGACTGCTTCATGGAGCAGCTGGTACGGGAACTCACAAGGGGAGAGGCGACTCTAGATTTAATCCTGAGTGGAGCGCAGGAGCTGGTCCAAGAGGTAACTATAGCAGGACCGCTTGGAAATAGTGACCATAATACAATAGCATTCAACATCCCTGTGGTGGGAAGAACATCTCAACTGCCCAACACTGTGGCCTTTAATTTCAAAAGGGGGAACTATACAAAAATGAGGGGGTTAGTTAGACAAAAGTTAAAAGGTACAGTTACTAAAGTGAAATCCCTGCAAGTTGCGTGGGCCCTTTTTAAAGACACCATAATAGAGGCCCAACTTCAATGTATACCCCAAATTAAGAAAAACAGTAAAAGAACTAAAAAAGAGCCACCGTGGCTTAACAACCATGTAAAAGAAGCAGTGAGAGATAAAAAGACTTCCTTTAAAAAGTGGAAGTCAAATCCCAGTGAGGCAAATAGAAAGGAGCACAAACACTGCCAACTTAAGTGCAAGAGTGTAATAAGAAAAGCCAAAGAGGAGTTTGAAGAACGGCTAGCCAAAAACTCCAAAGGTAATAACAAAATGTTTTTTAAGTACATCAGAAGCAGGAAGCCTGCTAAACAACCAGTGGGGCCCCTTGACGATGAAAATACAAAAGGAGCGCTTAAAGACGATAAAGTCATTGCGGAGAAACTAAACGGATTCTTTGCTTCAGTCTTCACGGCTGAGGATGTTAGGGAGATTCCCAAACCTGAGCTAGCTTTTGTAGGTGACAGATCTGAGGAACTGTCACAGATTGAAGTGTCACTAGAGGAGGTTTTGGAATTAATTGATAAACTCAACATTAACAAGTCACCGGGACCAGATGGCATTCACCCAAGAGTTCTGAAAGAACTCAAATGTGAAGTTGCGGAACTATTAACCAAGGTTTGTAACCTGTCCTTTAAATCGGCTTCGGTACCCAATGACTGGAAGTTAGCTAATGTAACGCCAATATTTAAAAAGGGCTCTAGGGGTGATCCTGGCAATTACAGACCGGTAAGTCTAACGTCGGTACCGGGCAAATTAGTTGAAACAATAGTAAAGAATAAAATTGTCAGACACATAGAAAAACATAAACTCTTGAGCAATAGTCAACATGGTTTCTGTAAAGGGAAATCGTGTCTTACTAATCTATTAGAGTTCTTTGAAGGGGTCAACAAACATGTGGACAAGGGGGATCCGATGGACATAGTGTACTTAGATTTCCAGAAAGCCTTTGACAACAGGGGCGGCTCTAGGCACCAGCAAAACAAGCTGGTGCCTAGGGAGGCAAAATATAGGGGGCGGCAAAAGGCTGGGGCCCCAGCTCATCCTGCCGCTGCGAGCCGAGGAGCGGCCCGTCCCCTGCAGCCGGGGCAGGGCCGCGCTACCGGCTCCGCTTGGGGGAGAGTGATGGCCCCTGACCGGTAGCGCGGCCCCGCCTGGCTGCAGAAGACGAGCCGCTCCTCCTCCGCTTGTTCGCGCCTGGGTCCTAAACAGCGCAGCAGCCACCCGGCTCCGGGGGGGGGGCTGGGCTCCGCCCCGCTCCGAGCCGCGTGGTCAGGGGGCGGGGCTGAGAGCTCCGGGCCGAGCGGGGGCAGCTGAGCTCAGGCTGGAGCTCGCAGCCCCGCCCCCTCACCACGCGGCTCTGAGTGGGGAAGAGCTCAGCCCCCTCCGGAGCCACGCGGCTGCCTCGCTGGGCAGGGCCGCTTCTCGAGGCGCACAGTGAGCCGGGGGTAAGCAGCCGGGGCCGGGGGGTGGCTAAGGGGCAGGGAGTCCCGGGGACACTCAGGGGGCACAGGTTCTGTGGGGTGGTGGTCAGGGGCCAGGGAAGGGGGGGTTGGATTGGGGGGGTCTCAGGGAGTGGTTGTCAGGCACCCCCCGACCCCATTACCCCCCAGGCCCAGCCCTGACCCCCAGCTCCAAGCCCAGCCCCTCTGAGGTGGGCACCCCCCCCAAACCCATCCTCCCCACCCAGCCCTGACCCCCAGCTCCGAGCCCAGCCCCTCTGATCCGGACACCCCCCTCACCCCATTCCCCCCACAGCCCTGACCCCCAGCTCCGAGCCCAGCCCCTCTGAGCTGGGCACCCCCTGACCCCATTCCCCCCACAGCCCTGACCCCCAGCTCTGAGCCCAGCCCCTCTGAGCTGGGCACCCCCGACACCATCTCCCTCACCCCAGACCCCCAGCTCTGAGCCCAGCCCCCGTTGAGCCGGGCACCCCCCGACCCCATCCCCCACAGCCCTGACCCTCATCTCCAAACCCAGCCCCTTTGAGCTGGGCACCCTCCGACCCCATCCCCCCCACCCCAGACCCCCAGCTCTGAGGCGAGCCCCTCTGAGCCAGACAACCTCCGACCCCATCCCCCCACAGTCCTGAGCCCAGCCCCTGTGAGCCGGGCACCCCCCAGAGCCCAGCTCCCCACCTAGCCCTGGGCAACAGCAGCACCACCTCCAGGCAGTGACAGCCCATTGGCACCAACCATCACCATCACCCAGCAACAGCCCATTATGTAATTGCAAATGTTTACAGACCAGTAAAGGATTTAATGTTTTTAAATAATGTATTTGGTGTATTTTCAAATTATTACAAATTAATTTTCACTAGTTATTTTTTACATTTCCAAATACATGTTACTATAGTATTGCAACTTTTTTTTATGGAAGGGGCCCCCAAAATTGCTTTGCCCCAGGCCCCCTGAATCCTCTGGGCGGCCCTACCCAGTGTGTGTGAGGAGCCGGGGAGGGAGGGAAACGGGGTCTCCTGGAGCCGAGCCTGGGCTGCGATGGCGGCGAGGGGCTCCCGGAGTGTGTGAGGAGGTGAGCGGCCGGCTGGGTTCGTCGGTGCTGAGCAGGTAGCGCCCCAGCCAGAGATCCTCACCTTCCCTCCTGCCGGGGCTGGGCCAGGGCACCGTGAGGCTGAAGAGCGGCAGGTCCAGGGGGCTCTCCAGGTCCTCGGCCGCCAGCATGTCGGGGGTGAGGGCGGTGAGTGCGAACTGATCCACCTTGGCCACCAGCAGTGCTGCGAAGCCCAGGGAGGGGGCCGTGTTCTTTGCGCCACCCCGTAGCCGTGCCGCCACCTGGAAGTACTCCCGCTCCGTGCTGCCCGGCAGCTCCACGCACATGGGGACGGAGTTGCAGCTGGGCCAGGGCTCGGCTGCAGTGTGCTGGTAGCGGATCCCACATTTGTGGGGGAGGCCAGTGCTGGGGCAACAGGGGGTGTGAGTGGGGGGTACTGGTGGGCGGGGGGGGCTCATGTCTGGGGGCAGGGGGGGGGCAGCCAAAAATTTTTTTGCTTGGGGCGGCAAAAAACCTAGAGCCGGCCCTGCTTCCCGTCACAGATATTATGAAGTGTACAACATGGGGCTATAAGCACAGGAATATTGTCACTGGCCAGGTCCAGCCTTCCATCTAGGCAGCGCCAGTCGGCCTTTAAATGGCCAAAAGCACTCAACTGTCGTTCTGCACTCGCTCAGCCTGTTGTTGAACCGCTCCTTGCCGCTGTCAAGGTGCCCTGTGTATGGCTTCATAAGGGGGTAGGCAGGGTCTCCCAGGATCACAATGCGCATTTTGACTTCCCCTATGCTGACGTTCTGGTCTGGGGAGCAAGTCCCTGCTTGCAGCTTCCTGAACAGGCCAGTGTTCTGAAAGGTGCATGCGCCGTGCCCCTTTCCGAACCAGCCTGCGTTAATGTCTGTGAAATGCCCATGGTGATCCACTACTGCATGGAGAACCATAGTGCCAGAATTAGAATATGTGCCATCTATCATCTGCCACAGTTAGGGACGCGCATTTGTGCAAAGCCATCTGCAATGGCATGCACGTTGCCCTGAATCAGGGTCTTTCAGAGCAGGATTCAATTAATGCCTGGCACACTTTTGTCAACACGCGTCCAACGGTCGATTTTCCAACTCTGAACTGGTTAGCGACTGATTGGTAGCAGTCTGGAGTAGCCAGCTTCCACAGTGCTATTGCCACATGCTTCAACAACAGGGCAGCTCTCATTCTCATGTCTTTGTGCTGCAGGGCCGGGGCGAGCTCATCACAGAGTCCCTTGAATGTGGCTTTCCTCATCCAAAAGCTCTGCAGCTGTTGCTCATCATCCCCGATGTGCATGAGAATGTGATCCCGCCGCTCAGCGCTTGTTTCCACAGCAGCATTCCACTGTGGTCAGCAGCTCTGTGAATGCCATCAGCAATCTCCTGTCGTAGCTACTACGTGTGGCGAGATCAATGTCGAACTCCTCTTTCCTTTGTAGTTTAAAGAATAACTCCACTGCCACTCGTGATGTGTTAGAGAGCGAGCAGCATATAGGTCAACCGTGCGGGGTCCATGCCTGCTGCCCAAAGGGGCAGAATGTGCAGTACACCAACCATTGAAAGATGGCCCCAAATGTGAATGGAAGCACAGGGATTGCTGGGCTGCGAAGCGATGCATCATGGGGCATTGGGACAGGACCCGGGACGCTCCGCGACCCCCTCCGCCTTCCCACAACTCTTAGCGGCATAAGAGGAAGAGATGCTCAGTGGGATACGGAGTGCACTGCTCCAAACACCACTGCAAGTGTGAACACGCTATTGCACAGGCAGCTGACAGTGTGAACACACAATAGTGGTTTACCTTCAGCGCTCTCTGAGCGGCACTGTAACTCCTGGCGCAGTAACTCTGCCAATGTAGACATAGCCTCAGAGAGACTGACTGCCAGGATCCCAGGACTGATCCCCTCTGGGGAATGAAGCACAACGGCGATGGGCTATGCAGCCTGCATTAGTCTCCCTGTACCTGCAAAGCCTGCTAGCCCAGCGTGCTGGAGCATCTATGCCAGTACCTGGTTCCTAAACTGCAGCTACAGTTCCTACCCCAGTGAATCCAAAGCCTGAGAGGTGCAGAGGTCCAACCCCTTCTAATCTTAGAAACGTTTTGTTCCTTTTTCTATTTTTTTGTCTGTTTCTTTTTATGAAGTTGGAGACCTCCCGGCCTTTCTATTAGATTGAAGGGGGGGAGGTAGTGCGGTGTGTGTGTGTGTGTGTGTACGCACACCTCTGAAATCTGCACAGGGAAGATGCTAGGAAAACTAGTTCCCCAAATCTTAGCCTTAAAACCCTGCCCTATGAAATGACTGAATGCATGCGCCTCACCTGTGGAAGCATTGCAAAGAATTGAGCTGTCAGATATATATTGTTCAGAGAGAGCTGTTTGAACTTTTTACTAATGTCTCTCTAAGGTCAGTATGTGTTCTGGGGCGAGAGGGTGAGGAGAAGTATTAGCTACACAAAAGTGACATCTAAGGAGAAAATGTAATTAGCTTTGAGGTTGTGGGCTAAATGTCAGCAATCATTTGGTTTCGGTATTGAAATATTCAGCTGGGTAAATCTGGGCTGCACTGCCTGGGTGAAAATCTGATTGGGGTTTCGGCATCACTAAATGTGCACCTGCCTTCTTGGGTTGCTCTTTTAGGATTTATAGGGGTTGGTTTTTCTGCTGTATTAATCTGATGCTTGGACTAACTTGACGACTTGATTCCAACGCAGTATCCTTGTTAACTCATTGATTTCCTGATTTGACCTGAACTTTATCACTGTGTTGTTTAACCCTTAGCTGAGTGGTGTCTATAGTCATTTAGCCTCAGTGACGTGCGCTCTTGGGATTATTTGTTCATGTTAATAAAACCTGTAACTGGGAAATTGAGTCATTTCTTTCAATAAGCAACAGGGGCTGGAACTTTTCTTTGTATATTTCCCTTTAATTCACTCTCCATTTTCTTCATTTCACACTGTTCTAAGTTAAGGAACGTGGAGCAACAAAAACTGACACAAACCTGTTGCTGTCCCATTCTGTGCCCATCCAGCAGGAGCAGAGAACAAACCCCTCCTGGAGCCGGGATTGTCACACTGGACTGGAAATACAGACGCGTGTTCCCAAGCTTTGCTGTCTTTCTCCAATCATGGCATAAGGGTGACACCTACACCTGCTTGTAATCACGCCTGGCAGGAAGGAGACCCCTATGTGCATTGCCTTGGGAGCAGGGGGATCTGGGAGACACTGGGGGCTATTTACCCAGAGCTCAGGAGCAATCTGCTCAGGGGCGATGCAGTAGAAAAGAGCTGGGTGCTGCTTTCCCCACTTATTTCTCCTTATCCCCTTTCAGTCTCTCCTCTTTCCCTTTCTTCCTCCTCCCCCACCCTCTGGCAGGGAGACGTGGTCACTTCCCTGCTCCCAGGGGCGCTCACTCTCCCGTAGCTGGATTGGCCCCTGTGAGCGCTAATAGGAGCGAGAGCCTGGGTGCGGGTCAGTCCCTGCAGCGACTCTGGGACACACAGGGGCAGGAGGAGGAGCAGAGATGGGGCTAGTTCCCACCTCAGACAGTCCCTGGACCTGTGAGTGTGGCAGCTGCAGCCGGGGTTGGGCTTGAAGAACCCAGGAAGGGGCTGGAGCAGTGGGGGGCTGGTAGGAAGGAAGCAGGAAAAACAAGGAAAAGAGCCGTGGGGCAGCTCCTGGTGGCCGGGCTTTGTAGGGTACCAGACACTGCTGGTGCTGCTGCCTCCAGTGTGCGCTGAGAGCCGGGGCTGAGCTCTGGGTTGCTGCTGCGGCGCCAGAGGGGCTGCTCCAGGGACAGACTTTCACTGAAGCACTTTCTGTGCCCATCCGAGGTGGGGACTTTCTCCAGCTGGACCCAGTCCCAGGCTCTGCTGCCCCTGGGATGGGCTGCAGGGGCCAGAGGGACCCCAGGGGCAGCCCTGGGTGGGCAGAAGAGAGACTCCACACACAGGTCCCAGAAGCTGAGGGTCTCGCAGCCCCTGGGGATCTGCTCTTGGGTGGGGTCTGGACAGCGATGGAGCCCCTGCCTCATGCTGCCTCAGGTGCAGTGTGAGAAACTGCTGTGTGTAGGAATTTGCTACTTATGGTGCACTGAGCATGCTCACATGAACTGAGCATGCTCAGTAAATCTGCTGAAGCCACTTCCCTTCACCCTGACCTTTCTCAGAATCAGATTCTGCAGATTGCTATTTACAGGGTGTCATAAACGTATAGCTAGGGGTAGCATAAAATACCCTGTAAAGGGTTAAAAAGCTCAGATAGCCTGGTTAGCACATGACCAAAAGGACCAATAAGGGAAGAAAATACTTTCAAATCTGTGGGGGAAGGTTTTTGTTTTCATGTTCCTTTGTTCTCCCCAGGTCAGCGAGGAACCAGGGCATGGAAAATACATCTCCCTAAGCACATGGCATAGAAAAACCTTAGAGTTCTGTCCATAGGCAGGTCCTTGCATAGCTTGCTGAGTCACAAGGTGTATCTGCCTTCTCTCAGTGGGTCGATTGTAGAGCTGATGGTCCGTAATGGGCCATCAAGCAGGCTAGGCAGAACTGACACCAACTTGTCTGGCTGGGGTGTTCCCTGGAAGCAGAGCACAAGTTTGAAATACGGGCAGCATAGAGCCAATATTCATAACACCAACTACAAAAATGATACACATCTAGAGATAGCATAATTATAATCAGCCAATCAGAACATCTCCATAGACCCCTTATACGACAACCTTTCTACAATATTGGCTGCGAATATAGAACAGCGGTCGCAATGGTGATCTATACAGTTACAGATTATGTCAATAATGTCACAGGAGCTGACACGGCATCAATGAAATTGGAGCTGGGGCAGCAAAGAGCCACCAAATGTTCTGAGGGCTGGAGAAAAATGCCTTCTAGTGAGCTATGGAAAGAGCTCAACCTGTTTAGCTGATCAGTGAAATCACCTTTCAATCTTCTTTTGAAGTGCTGAAGTGCCTTAATGGAGAGAAAGGATTGGGTATTAAAGGGCTCTTTAATCGAGCAGAGAAAGGCCTAATAAGACCCAGTGGCTGGAAGGTGAAAAGAGACAAATTCATATTACAACTAAGGCACAAATATTCAACAGCGAGGATGATTCACCACAGGAACAAGTTACCAAGGAAGTGATGGATTCTCCATCTCCTGATGTCATTTCATGAAGACTAGATGCCTTTCTGGAATGTGTTTGCCCCCAAAGTAGCTCTTGTGTCATACAGGAGGCCTGTGATATGCAGGGGGTCAGATTAGATGCTCTAATGGTCTCTTCTGGCCATAAAGTCAACTCATTTCTGAAAAACTGAGTGAAGCATTGAGAGCAGCATCTGATGTTTTCATGTCCAGCCGGCTTGCTGCCTAGAACGAACGCTCCTTGAGTGGGGTGATCCACAGGGAGTAGCTCAAACCTCCAAAGTGCCTGGCCAGGGGCAGGACATTGGCACAGCAACGGAGGGGTGTGGCAGTGACATCACAAAGGCCTTTGGCAGGACCTCAGACTATTGGTCTAAGGTGGTGGGGAGGTGGTGACCTCACAGAGAGATGCTGACATCAGCCAGGCAGGACCGGGGCGAGGGGCCAGGGAAACCTCAGAGACCCCTGTGGCTTTGCTTCAGCAAGTCTCCTTCTCCAGGTCTCTCTCTGAGGACTGAGAGAGTATTCGGGTTCACGGAAGTGAGCGCCAGGAGGAACCTCTTTCGAGTTTTTTCCTTCCCTTTTCGTGATTTTACTAGAAAACAGCCGTCCCTGTTTAGAAGGTAAGAGCCTCCTGGAGGTTTGAAACCTGTTCAGTCTGTTCCATCTGGTGAGAGTTGAATTCTAGGCATGTAAAACATGAGCTTAAAGAGGCAGAATTTTATTGCGCACCTGGGATTTTGTCCCTTAGAATCACTAGGGACATTGGGGTTTATCCTTTTTGTTTCACCTTTTCCTCCATCCCTCCCTCCCTCTTTTCTCTTCTTCTCTTGCTTATTTTGTTCTTTCTCCTGTTGCCCTCCCAACACCAGGAGGGAGGTGTGTGTGTGTGTGTGTGTGTCTGCGTTGCTCTACAGCTCCCACTGTGGGAGGTTCACCCAAAAATGTGGGGCTGAAATAGTGCTCAGGCAGTCAGGGCCGGATTAAACTTCTGTGGGTCCTGGTACCAAACATATTTGTAGGCCCCTATGTAGTCACTGTGGGCTCCGAGTGTGGGCCTGGTGGGGCAGTGCCATTGGTGCCATAGCATACCCGGTACTGAACCTCAGAGACATTTTTCATTTTGATCACACATGACTATATGCATTGCCCTACACAGCTCCCTCAGTCCCCAGGTTTTCTTATTGAGCTGTACACCCATGTGGGTTTACCAGTGTCCACAGTGAGCAGAACTTTCATAGTGATCAAGGAAACTCCCCACAGATTTATCTCCTTCCTCATTCAGACCTTCTCTAGCCATGTCTCCAGTACCCCCCATGTCACCAGTCACGGCATGTGGTCCTAGTCTCAGCTCAGAGTTCTAAAGCCAGCAGACACCTGGTCAGTTCTGACAGATCCCCCCCTCAGCCCCCATCCTGCCATGTGAGCCAGCCACCTGCAAACACCATCTCCCCAAAGTCAGGACTTAGCCCTTGGGAATCTGAAGCCACCAGCCTCTCTCCCTCTGCTCCCATCTACATGCTAGTCTGCTACCTGGTCCCCACCACCTCTCCCCAGACTTGTTTCCTTTCCATTTTGGACATGCTCCCACCCAGCTGGAAGCTCCCTCTGCCAGCCTGACCTGCTCCCTCCTTCCCTGCTCCCCTTGACATTCCTGTCCTACTGGTGACCTCTGTTCCTTGAGGTGAACTCCAGTGTCTTTAGCTGCTCTAGCTTAATGGCCCCAGTAGTCACAGAGCCACCTGCAATGGCTTTAAATACCTGAGATTCCCATCACCTGCAGCAGAGGCCATCAATTCCCACGCCCCCCTCAGCCAGCACCTAGTCGTGCAGAAAGTGCAGCCTGAGTGATTTTGGAGGCTGGGTACCAGGAGGTTCCCGTCCCTGAGCAGCAGCTCTGCAACAAGCTCACGTGCTTCCCAGTTGGGACATTAGCCGTTACTGACCAGGCTTGTCTGTGTTCTTTTTTTTATCTCATTGTTAGGTGTGAGAAGTATGAACTGTTCAATGGGTTCAATGAGTTGGTTAATAAGATGTTTATGAGGTAAATCACTGGCTTTAAAATAAGATCCAATCTGGAGCATATGAACTATTGACCCCTGGACTCCATCTCTGAGAGGGGACTTGTTTACCATCAGGGGACAGGCTCAAACCAGTCCAAACCGGTTTTTCCCGCCAAAACCAGCCCTCAGCATTCCATCTCCTCAGCACTTTTCCCGCCAGCAGCACATTCCTACCCCTGCCGGGGGGGGGGGGATTTCTCCAGCTGGGACCAGAGCCCCCCCAGTGAGTGAGAGACCCCGGTGGGGGGGCACTGGGGCTGGGCAGGAAAGTGACTCTGCCCCGGGGAACCTGGGAGAAGCCTCAGAGCTGCCTCAGCCCCAGTGGAGCTGCAGCAGGATCTGCCCTCGGCACCGCTGGGATTTGGGGGGCAGAGACTGGGGCCTGGTGGGGGGATCCCCTGTGGTGTGGGGGGAGATGGGGGGTGTCAGGCAGGGAGGGGAGAAGCTGGAGTTGGAGGGGGGGAAGGTCGGTGGGACGCGGGGGGGGGGGGGGTTGAACTGTCTCTGTGCAGCCAGGAAATTCCCGGGGGAGGGGGGGAGTGGCGGGCGGGCGAAGGGGGGAGGGGGGTTAATTGGATCCTGTCCCTGTTTGTGCCACTTGCCTCTCGCCCCCGATACAAATTCTCTCTAGTTCTGCCCCTTTTCTCTCTCAGTGTCTCACACGGGGCTATAAAATCTGGGGCGATTCCCCCCCATCCCCTCCAATGATCAGCTCTCCCGTCTCCCCCGATTTCCCCCCTTCTCCCCATGAGTCTCAAACGTCAGTTTAAAATCTTCTCTAGTGAGGGGCATTTTCCCACCCATTTCATCTGCAGCGATTTGTCCTTGTGTAGGTGGGAAATTGTTGCCCTGAGTCATTCCCCAGCTCATGGCTGCCCCTGGCGTGGGGGTGGGATGGCTCAGTGGTTGGAGCACTGGCCTGCTAAACCCAGGGCTGGGAGCTGACTCCTTGCGGGGGCCATTTGGGGATTTAGTTGGGGATTGGTCCTGCTTTGAGCAGGGGGTTGGACTAGACACCTCCTGAGGTCCCTTCCAGCCCTGATCTTCTATGAGATGCCGGGTCTCTGCCAGGGCAGAGAAGGGAGGCGCATGTGTCCCCCATGGGGACTGCCCAGACCCCCCTTTCCCAATCCCAGTTGCTGCCCCCTAACTACCAACACAGTTGCCCCCAACCCATCAGTTGCCAGTCACCTGTCCATCCCCCACTGCTGCCCCCTTCCCTTATCCAGGGACCTTCCAGCTCCCCCTCCCTTGCACTTTTAATCAGCTCCTCAGAGGGCTCCCTGCTGCCCATGGCAATGGTGGGGGTGGGAGGAACCATTACTTTGTGTTTATGTATTGGACAGTTGTATAAAATCCAGTCCAACAGTCCCCCTTTTCCACTAGTTCGTTAACAACAGTATAAAATCCCCTCAGATCTTGGTGTTTTTCTCTCATGTTATCAAATACGCAGTTTGACACATTTTCTTTGCAAATCTCAAAGATTCATATAAAATACCCTAAACGTTTGCCCCACTGCTCTCTAGTTGTCTATTTCTAATTGAATATGCCCTGAGATTTCCCCCTGTCTCTCTAATTATAAAATACCAAGAAAATCTCAGATTTACACCTTTTCTCAGATTCTTGAACCTGGATATAAAATGTTTGCAAATGTTGCCCATTTCCTCTTTATTCGTTTATCAAATATTGATGTGAAACACTCAGATTTTGCCTCATATCGACAACTGATATAAAATCCCTCTGATTTTCCACTTTCCTCTCTATAATTTGCAAAATGGATCCAAAATCTCTCAGATTTCCACCCTTTCTCTTTCATTTCTGAACGTTGCTCTCAAAGCTCAGGTTTTGCCTTTTTCTATGTCATTATCAAATGTCAGTTAAAAATCGTCTCGGGTTTGGGGCTGTTCCCCTTGTTTCTAAATCCCAGCAACTTCTTCCTTCAAGGGAACCTGTTGCCCTGAGTCCTTCTCCATCCCGGATGTTGTAGGGGGTTAAATTGCCCAGAGATCATCTTTCCCAACTCCTTTGCGAATCATTTGTTCCATCCTTTACCTCTGTTAAAATGTTTGCCGAAGAAAGAGACCAGCCAGATATTTAATACCCATCAAAACCAGAGGCCTCCCCCTATTTGGGGGATCAGTGGTTCCCAGCTGGTAACGGGAGAGTTGGCTGGACTCTTCTTTTTTTCAGCTGGCATGGGATGAGGAGGTCACTCTGAGTGCAGTGTGGGTCCAGAAGTATCCCAAATCCCATGGCAAATGGCCTCTGTGAAGGGTTGCTTCCCGCAGTGCTAAGATGCAGCCACCTCTGGGGTGGATCCAGTGTGGCCATTATTTGCTAGTGACAGGCATGGACATTTCTTACCTATTTTGTCCCTCCAGGCCTTCCATACTCCAGTTCAAGAGACATCCCCCAGGGCTCCCTCTGCCTGTGTGACTGGCCAGCAGGGGGCGGTGGTCACTTTCTATCCACTTCTCAGGCACTGTGAGGTAACAGTGTTGCTGGGTGGGGGTGGGGCTGTGTGGGGAGATAGCAGCTGAAGGGGGATTGTGGTGGGGGGAGGCCTCTGGGTGGCTGGGCAGGGGGTACCCTAGTGAGGTTGGTGGGTTCTGGAGATTTGGGGTTTCAGGGGGTGGTTGTGATGTGCCCAGCCCTGAGGCTGTGGGTCCTGGAGGTGGGTATCGCTGGGGGCCTGGTGGCTGCAGAACAGCCGGGGTGGGCGTCTCTTGGGGAGGCGGGACAGGAGGTTAGAGGGAGCCTGGTGCTGTGCCAGGGGCTCTGTCTGGGCTTCCCCCGCAGACTCCTGGGATCGCTGCCGTGCCCAGTGCACAGAGTGTGTGTGGGAGAATCCCCGGCGCTAGGCCAGGGGGGGCCCCTGTAAAGCATCAGGGGATCCCGCAGGGGAGAGGAGGGGGTGCCAGGCAAAGGGCAGGGCAGATCCTGCTGGAGGGCGGGGGGGGGGGGATCCTAGGCAGGCAGTGAGGGACTGAGTTCCCAGTGGGGATCTCTTTTGTGGGGTCTCTGGCTGTTGGGGTCTCTTGGTGGGGGGAACCCTTTGGGATTCCCAACCTGGCAATGAAGATCTGTTGGGGTCTCTTGGTGGGTGGGGTCTGAGGAGTATCTGAGGTCCCTGGCCAGGGACTCTGGGGGCTGGGTCCCAGGGAGTATCTGGGGGGGGTTTGGCTGGGGCTCTGGGGGCTGCTCCTGACCTTGCTGCTTCTCCCTGATTAGCTTATGCCAGAATTCTGGCTCCAAGCACTGCCCGACATTCCCCGGCCAGGCCCAGTCACTGTGATAACTTTCTAGCCACTTATCAGACACTGTGAGGTGAAATCACAGATTTTTGCTCTTCTCCCCTCTTGAAAACTGCAGGAACTTCCAGTTCCATTGTCCTAGATTGTCCAGTCCATTGTCCAGTCCTTGTCCTGGATGTGGGGGATGAGGGAGGTGGGAAGGGGGTCAGCACTGCCACACAGTGGTCTCTTCCACAGCGTTCTGGACTCATTCTTTCTGAACTCTGGTTTATTGAGACCATTGTTAATCCAGAGTCACTGTATGGAAAGACAAGGAGTGACTCCGGATGGACAGTGGGGCAAATGAGATCAGCAATTCTCCCTGTGAGGAGGGGCTCTCATTAGCTGCTCTCCCCAGAGAGCTAAAGGAGGGAAGCTGCTCAAACGCTCTGTCCCTCTCTGCTCAGGTTACTGGGGTTCAGCTTCCTGGGTCAGACGCTGCAGCCTCCATTTTGATCTGGGAGACCAGGCTTAGCAGCTGCTGCTCCCCCAGCGGGGTTCTGTGCTGGGAAGTGACCTTAATTAAAGCTGCTTCTCTGCCTGGCCCAGGGGATGACTTTCTCCAGCTGGTCCTAGCCCCCTAGGGCAGCCCTGGGCCCTGTTAATACTAAATTCTGATCCAGAGTCTCCAGGTAACTGACAGACCTCAGGGAAAGTGCTGGGGTCTGGCAAGAAAGTGACTCTGCACAAACAGCCCCTCCTCATTTCTCCTCCCAGTAGCAATTGCCAGAAGAAAATCCAGCCATAGGAGAGCAAAGCCCCCAGGAATGGGACTTTCCCAGACAGAGGGGCAGGGAGAGAGGACAGGGGAAGGAGAGACTGAAAGGGGCAGTGGGAGAAATGACACATGTATTGCTGCATCCCTGGGCAGAACCACTTTCCAGTGAACAAAACAAGGATCAGACAGAGGAAAAGCCAGTTCCTGACTCCATATTCCCCCTGCTGGGGTGTAGCTGCTGTGGGGTCAGTGTCCGAGGGAATCCCCCACAGTGACTCATTTGGTTCTGCTCTTTTCTAGCCTTGTGTTCGGAGACAAAGGGCAGGTCTGTGCTACCACTGGATCGGCAGGTAGCGCTCTCCCATCAACGCCAGTACTCCACTGCCTCAAGGGGCGAGTGCGGAGTCGATGGGTTAGCAGCAGCAGTTGGATGCTGCAGTAAGTCGATCTAAGTAAGCCGACTTCAGCTACGCTGTTCTCATAGCTGAAGTTGTGTATCTTAGATCAATCTCCACCTCCAGTGTAGACCAGGGTTTTGTTACGGGGTGGGGGGAGGGAGAAGGGAGGTTAAAAATGTGCCTGTGGGCTTAGCCTGGCAGGAGGCGCCAGGTCTACACTGTAATAAAGAGATCGAGCATGTTCCCAGGATGGCAGAATCTAGGATGTCTGTCATGATGTGAAATTAACTGAGGCCTGTTCTGTAACCCCCACAACTGCCCTTCTCACCCTGCCAGGCTGCAGAATGACGTCCAAGTTTCAGTCAAGCTCATCCCATCCTCCCATGGGACATAGAAGAGAGATGGCTGCAAAGGAGTCAGTCCAGGTAGTGATTATCAAGGGGTTGCTGGTGGGTTCCTGCAGGAGGAGAGGGACAGCAAATACACCAGAGATGGGAAGGTTTGCGCAGTCTGGTTTGGAGGTTGGAGCGGGGCAGGAAATGCACAGGGTGGGGAAAGGGAGGAAGGACAGATTGTGGCAAACATGCTTGGAGTTGTTTAATAAATGGCCTAGACTCTAGGAGCAGACCCATGAGATGAGGAGGTTGAAATGCCCTCAATTCTGGAACAGAAAATAACCCACCTACATGGGGCTGGGAAAACTGACCAGACTCCCGGTGCTGGACCCTGACCCGACTAACCACTGGCTGCTGAGAGATATGAAGGGGGCACCCACCAGTCAGACTTAGGGGAGATTCCCCTCCCTTCATATCCAACTCCTCACAATGAGGAGGTGTTGGGCTTCCTACCAGGGAGCTCTCCCTGGACCCTGCTAGAGGCTCCATCTCCTGTATCAGTCGGTGGCTAGTAGGTGTGTGATGGATCTGCTGGGAGAGACAAGGGGCTCTCTCTTCATCCCCTCACCCTGGTGTTTCCAGGATCCTCTGAGCGGGTGTGGGGTGGGACTCTGACTGTCACCCACCAGAGCTTCCATTTCATTGAAAGTGTGAGTGGTGCAGCAGGTCCTGAGAGTTGGACTCTTGCTCTTTCAGGGGCCGGTGACCTTCGAGGAGGTGGCTGTGTATTTCACCAGGGGAGAAGGGGCTCTGCTGGACCCCGCTCAGAGAGCCCTCTACTGGGATGTCATGCAGGAGAACTATGAGACTGTGACCTCGCTGGGTAAGGGTTTCTGTCCCCTCGGTTCTTGGAAGGGGAAAAGAAGAGATAAGGTTCACACCAGCCCCACAATGCCACCTCTACTCTGTCCTGTTTCTGCATCACCCCAATATGCCAGTGACACACACACACTACCAGAGACCCTCCCCTGCTGCAGAACACTTTGGGAACAGCGCACAGGAGCCGTATCGCACAGTGTCAAATAGCTCCTGTTTGCTCAAGTGAAACTGAGGGTTAGGTCCAGCATAACGTTAGAACATAAGAATGTCCGCACTGGGTCACAGCAAAGGTCCATCTAGCCCAGTATCCTGTCCACTGGCAGTGGCCAACTCCAGGTGCCCTGGAGTGAGTCAACCCAACAGGCAATCACCAAGTGATCTCTCTTCTGCCGTCCATCACCCCCCTCTGACAAACAGAGGCTAAGGACACCATTCCTTACCCATCCTGGCTAATAGCTATTAATGGAGTTAATCTCCATGAATTTATCCAGTTCTCTTTTAAAGCCTGTTATATTCCTAGCCCTCACAACCTCCTCAGGCAAGGAGTCCCACAGGTTGAGTGTGCGTTGTGTGAAGAAGGTTTCTTCTAAACCTGCTTCCTATTCATTTCATTTGGTGATTCCTAGTCCTTGTGTTATGAGGAGTAAATAACACTTCCTTATTCACTTTCTCCATGCCAGTCATGATTTTATAGACCTCTCTCATATCCCCCCTTTGTCTCTCTTCCAAGCTGAAAAGTACCTGTCTTTTTAATCTCACCCCATACAGAAGTTGTTCCATACCCCTAATCATTTTTTTTGTCCTTTTCTGAACCTTTTCCAATTCCAATATATCTTCTTTGAGATGAGGAGACCACATCTGCACGCAGTATTCAAGATGTGGGTGTACTATGGATTTATAGAGAGGCAATGAGATATTTTCTGTCTTATTATCTATCCCTTTCTTAATGATTCCCAACTTTTTGTTTGCTTTTTGACAGCCACTGCACGTTGAGTGGATGTTTTCAGAGAACTATCCACAGTGATGCCAAAATCTCTCGAGTGGAAACAGATAATTTAGGGGTACGTCTTCACTACCGGCCGTATCAGTGGGTAGCAATCGATTTCTCGGGGATTGATATATCGTGTCTCATCTAGACGCGATATATCGATCCCAGAATGCGCTCCTGTCGACTCCGGAACTCCACCAATGCGAACGGCGGTAGCGGAGTCGACATGGGGAGGCACGGACGTCGATCCCGCGCCGTGAGGACGGTAAGTAATTCGATCGAAGGTACTTTGACTTCAGCTACGCTATTTACATAGCTGAAGTTGCGTATCTTAGATCGATTTCCCCCCCCCCCAGTGTAGACCAGCCTTAGACCCCATAATTTTATATGTATAGTTGAGATTGTTTTCCAATGGGCTGCAATATGTGCTATCCTGATATCTAGTGCTGCTGAGCTCCTGCAAGCAGTAATATCCCTGCCCTTCCTGTTCCCTTTCTCCACTGAACCCCACCAGCCCATGCTTCCTGTTCCCAGCTTCCCCAGGACTCTCTCACTGTCTCTGGACCTGTCCATCAACAGGAAGCAGTGCCAGGGAGACTTGCCCTCTCTCTGGAGACTTCGATTTCTGGGACGTGGATTTAGTTTTTCAGTGTTTTTGGAACCGCTTTTCAAACTGAGTGTCTGTGACATTAACTACAGTACAATCTGGACTGTTGTACAGCTGTGTCCCCTCAGTTCTCCAGGCTGGGGTGTCTTTTACAGTACTTTACTGTGAGAAAAGCCACTGCGGGGCAGTTAACACACAGTATCCAGCATGTAACTCACTCCCAACCACACAGTATTGAGTGCTGCTAATCAGTGACTCACAAATTGCAGTACACCACCGGAGAACCCCAGATAATTCTCTGGTCCCAGACTTCCCCCAGAAATGTGCATCTTGCCCTGTCCAGCACACTACTGAACAACGCAAGCTCATATGAAGTCTGTCATTTCATCAGTGGAAAATGACATACACCAGCCTTGTTATCCCAAATGGAGTTTCCAACACACTTTTATTGTTCTATCTAACCAGTGTGTTTGGATTAAGCAAGACTGTTTAAATCTATTTCTTTTTTGTAGTTAAGTGCTTATGCATAATGAGGCATTAAAGTCAGAATTGTTTACAAAAGAAATGCAAGATAAAACACAAATTAATGTTTAACTTGAGAAGCTAAAACGAATTCAAAGCAAATGTTTCTCTCACCATATTCTGAGACAGGATGGCTTTCCTTTCAGCCAAGACTCCCCCTAACCCGCCCCTGCCGCCCAAGTTTAGTTCTTCATGAGTTTTCATGAGCAGAGGGAAAGGGGAGAGAGAGAGAGTCCCAGCATTTTCCTCACCTCTTTTTATAACTCAGTCCTTTGTACTAGAAACAACTTCAGTTCTCAGCTGAGTCATGGTGACAGGCTGTCTGTTGGAGATTTGAGCTTCCAGTGAATGTACGGGCTGGTCTACACTGGGGGAGGGGGGGGGATCGATCTAAGATACGCAACTTAAGCTACGTAAATAGCGTAGCTGAAGTCGAAGTACCTTAGATCGAATTACCTACCATCCTCACGGTGCGGGATCAACGTCCGCGGCTCCCCGTGTCGACTCCGCTACAGCCATTTGCATTGGTAGAGTTCCGGAGTCGACAGGAGCGCATTCTGGGATCAATATATCGCGTCTAGATGAGACGCGATATATCAATCCCCGAGAAATCGATTGCTACCCGCCGATACGGCCGGTAGTGAAGACGTACCCTAAATGTCTTCACACCTTTCCCCTCCAGAGACTGGCTATTTGACCAGCTGTTTGCCTTGCTGTCTCTGAGGAACTGCTCTGTGGGTGTTCCCCAGAACTGTAACTTTTTCAGTAATATCATACAGTAAAATCTCATAACTTTACATACAGTGTTGCTACACATATTTTAACAGAAGGATAATATTCAGTAGATTATGTGTTTTCAAATGATACTTCACAAGCTATACTATGTACCAAATTGGTCATAATTTTCTTGAAGAGTCAACATAGGGGTACAGACTGACACAGTGTCTGTGCGTGTTCCCAGCAGATATGTGGGTATTTCAATCCCTCATAAGCAGAATTATTTGCATCTTCAAGGTCCTGGGGAGCTGGTCCTGGGAATTCACTGGTTTACAAAGTGTGACACTGTATGGAATTGAGGCACTTTATATTATTAATACCAATGTGATAAAATTGCAATCAGTCGTGCTAGATATGCCATGTAAGGTGTCAGTGAAAATGTTATGATTTGCCAAGTATGATAATTTTGTTTCTATGTTTGTATCACCTTTGTATTGTGAGTTATAGACATATAGGGTATATCTGTATTTCCAGACTTGTGCAGCGTTTCTGGGTGACACCTCCAGACATATTGGCATCAGCACTGCCTAGCCTGTTTGATGGCCCATTCAGGGTCATCATCTGTACAAAGAGCCCATGGAAAGGATCGAGGGCAGGGGTGGGCAAGCCTTTTGGGCCAAGGGCCACATCGGGGTTGCAAAACTGTATGGAGGGCCAGGCAAGGAAGGCTCCCCAAACAGCTTGGCCCTCCCCCCTCTGAATTCCTGCCCCGACTGTCCCCCTCAGAATCTCCGACCCATCCAACCCCCCAGCTCCTTGTCCCCTGACCTCCCCCTCCTGAGACCACCCACCCTAACTGCCCTCCCAGGACCCCACTCCCTACCCAGCCCCCCATGCTCCCTGTCCCCTGAATGCCCCAATCCCTGTCCAGACCCCCGGGACTCCCACACCTATCCAACCCTCATGTTCCCTGACACCCCCACCCCCAAAACCTCAGCCCCATCCAACCGCCCCCTGTGCCCTGACTGCTCCCTGGGACTCCCTGCCCCTTATCCAAACCCCCGGCCCTCTTACCTTGCTGCTCAGAACAGCATGTCTGGCAGCCGCATGGACCCAGACATGCTGCTCCCCAGGAGCGTGCGCCCCCAAGCACTACCTGCACAATGGCATGGCTGCAGGGAAGGGGGGACAGGAAGACGGGGAGCTAGCCTCCCCGGCCAGGAGCTCAGGGGCTGGGCAGGACCGTCCGGCGGGCCGGATGTGGCCCCTGGGCCGTAGTTTGCCCTCTCGTGATCTTTCCTGTGTACTGAGAACTCCAAGGCTTTTCTATGCCATGTGCTGTGAACTTGTGTTTGGGACACAGGAAGTACAGGCCACATGGCAAAATGAATGTAAAGGGCAGCTGCATCATCTCCATTTTATCTTCAATCCCCCTTCCTACCTCTGGAGCAACTTCTCTACAAACTGAACCCTGGAACAAAGGACTGAATGACCCATCCAAACTGTGGATGTGTTCCAGACGGACTTTCAAGCCAGCAACTCACCAATACTGCTAAGAACCCAATCTGTAGATTTTGGAATGTATCCGACTGCTTTCCCATTTAACAACTCCCTTTTTCTTTCTATCTTTCTTTTATAATAAACCTTTAGTTTTGATGCTAAAGGTGTAACAATCCTGGTTCTGATGGGACCCAACTGAGAGTGCCAATTCAGGACAAATTGCTTCAAGCGGGGCACTTACAGCGCAAGGCTGGGGTTTTTCCACCTCTAAGGCAAACCAAACCAGCCAGCCAGAGAGGACTTCAGTTTTACCACATTGGCTAATCACAAGTCACACAAGCAATTCCCTTAGACACTCCAGTTTCCCAGTATCACCACCAGTGCCACTTGCTATGGGAACAAATGGTTATGAAAACCAATACCCCAGTAAAAGAAAAAGGTTCTCCCAATCCCAAAGGACCAAGCCCCAGACAAAGGTCAATATACAAATCAGATCTTACTCACAAATCATGCTGTTGCCAATCCTTTAGAATCTGAAACCTAAAGGTTTATTCATAAAAGGAAAAAGAGCTGGAATTGTTTAAATTGAATAAATTCCATACAGTAATGGAAAAGTTCTAGGTTCATCAAGCAGGCTCGGCAGAGCTGATACCAACTTGTCTGGGTTGTCACCAGAAGCATAGCATAAGTTTGCAATACAGACAGTATAGAACCAATATTCATAACTTCAACTACAAAAACGATACACACATACAGACAGCATAATCATAACCAGCAAACCAGAACCTTGTCCTAGACACCTCAAACGCCAGAAGCACAGTTGGTGACTGGTCGGTGAGTTTAACTGCAGTATTAACCACCAGTTTTGGGAGCATCTGCTCTCCCTTTTTCAGCCTGCCCTAACTTTGGCATTTTCAGTGAGGGCTGCCCCAGGCACACCAGGTCCCACTAAGCACTGAAGTTAAATTGATAGAATTTTTCATGACCAAGTCTTATGAAATCAACTGAACTCCTTTGTTTTCTTTCATCTGAGCAGGGTTTCCAGCTTTCCAACCTGATGTGATCTCCCAGCTGGCACAACGGGAAGAGCCATGGATTCCAGACCTCCAGGGTTCAGAGGAAAAACAGATCCTTAGAGCTCCCCGTACAGGTGAGGAAACATTAAACCACCTCAGAATCTGTAAGTGCCTGAAGGAAACATGTGGGATGCCCTACAAAGCCCTTGGGAGGTCTCTCGGTTCATTATTGTCCCTAGCAGGGGTTGGATTCTCCAGGTAAATATAGTTCATGGCTTCCTGTAGATCCTAGCAGACACCAGGGAATAGCTTCCTCCCTTCTCCCTGTGAGTTTGGATGGGATGTGAAGGCTGAATTCATCCCCCTCCTCTCTCCTATTTAGGGGAAGAGTTTGGGGGAGTTCAGTGCCTGATTTTTATTTGACCTCCCTCCAGCACTTGTTTGTGTTTGGCCTTCTCCTTTCCATCCCTGTTTGAGGTTTCTGTCTCTGTCACCCCAGGTGATGCAATGGTAGGTGAGAATGAGGAGCAGAATTCTCATCAGGAAAATGTTGAGCAAGTGGATAAACACAGAGAATTATCACAAAGATCAAAAAGGACCAGGAGTCATGAGCTGGGAAAATCCTGTGAGATTCAGCATGGACCAGAAAGAGAACAGGGAAGCCAACCAGGGGAGAAAATTGGTAAATGTATTTCCTGTCCAGGAACTCAGAAGGACCTTAAGGAAACCACAACACAGCAAGAAATCCTCAGGGGAAAGAGAAAAAATACATGCACTGAGTGTGGGAAAAGCTTACGTGATTATTCAGCCCTTATCAGTCATCAGAGAATCCACACAGGGAAACGGCTCTATGAATGCAGGTTTCAGAGTAGCAGCCGTGTTAGTCTGTATCCGCAAAAAGAACAGGAGTACTTGTGGCACCTTAAAGACTAACAAATTTATTTTAGCATGAGCTTTCGTGAGCTATAGCTCACTTCTTCGGCTCACGAAAGCTCATGCTAAAATAAATTTGTTAGTCTTTAAGGTGCCACAAGTACTCCTGTTCTTTCTATGAATGCAGTGAGTGTGGGAAAAACTTCACTTGCAGATCACACCTTATTGGGCATCAGAGAATCCACACAGGGGAGAGGCCCTATGAATGCCATTAGTGTGGGAAAAACTTCACTCGCAGATCAAGCCTTTCTGAACATCAGAGAATCCACACAGGGGAGCGGCTCTATGAATGCCGTGAGTGTGGGAAAAACTTCACTCACGCATCATCCATTATTAGGCATCGGAGAGTCCACAAAGGGGAGAGGCCCTTTGAATGCAGTGAGTGTGGAAAAAGCTTTACTTAAAGATCAGGTCTTTTTCGGCATCAGAGAATCCACACAAGGGAGAGACCCTAACACTGCACTAAGTGTGGGACTACCTTCTCTTGGCACTCAGACCATGTTAGGCATCAGAGAATCTGCAAGGGAGATCAATACGATAAAAACCTCTAGGGTTACCATTATTTTTGTTTCTTTAATACTTTTCCTGATTCCCACATAGTAACTTTTAAAGCTGTTTGACTGTTTGCAGCACCATTATCCCAGTTTGTCCAGTTGATTGGCCCATTTTTGCCTTTTGCAGTTCTCCCTGTTGTAAGGTGGACAAATAGGTCTCTAATTCGAGTGTGCTCTTCCTATCGGGAACCAGGGAGCATCACACTAATACCATTCCTCCTTTTTCAGAGTTATCATTAGAATGTGATGTTATTAATATGACCTGGGACTGTATAGATCAGTGGTGTCCAATAGAAATTCGATGCTAGCCACATTGCTAGCCACACTTGTGGTTTTGAATTTTTCTTATTAGCCATATTATAAAAAAGCCCCATCTATTGGCTACAGTTCAATAGCCTATTAGCCACATGTGGCTAGTGGCGAATGTATTGGACACCACTGGTTTAGGTCACTGTTTTAACTAAGGTCCTGTAGTGGCACCAAATCTTGTATAAAGTGGTTCAAATAAGATGTCTAAGACAGGTTCTGATTTGCTGGTTATGTTTATGCTGTCTCTATGCATGTATCATTTCTGTATTTAAAGTTATCAGTATTTTCTCTAGACTGTCTGTATTTCAAGCTTGTGCTATGCTTCTGGGTGACACCCCAGACAATTTGTCAGCAGCACTGCCTTGCCTCCTTGATGGCCATTAAGGACCATCAGCTACACAACTGACCCATAGAGAGATGGCAGATACCCCTTGTGCAGGGACATGCCTATGGATAGAACGCTGAGGTTTCTCCAGGCCATGTGCTGGATAGCTTGTTTTTGGAACAAAGAAAGCAGAGGCCATATGGCAAGAGACTATAAAAGACTGCTGCATCTCCTCCATCTCATGTTCAATCCTGCTTCTTGCCCGTGGAGGAGCTTTGCTACAAACTGAAGCTCTGAACAAAGGACTGACTGACCCATCCCAGCTGTGGATGGACTCCAGGGACTTAATTTGAACCTGCAGTTTATTCCATCACTGCTACAAGCCTGAACCAAGAAGTTTGCGGTTACTGTATGTAATTGATTCCGTTTAATCAATTCTAGCTCTCATCTACATATATATATATATATATATATATTCTTTTTATGAATAAACCTTTAGATTTTAGATTCTAAAGGATTGGCAACAGCGGGATTTGTGCATAGTATCTGATTTGTATATTGAGCTGGGTTTGGGGCTTGGTCCTTTTGGATCAGGAGAACCTTTTTTCTTTTACTGGAGTGTTGGTTTTCATAACCATTCATCCCCATAACGGGTGGCACTGGTGATGATACTGGGAAGCTGGAGTGTCTAAGGAAATTACTTATGGTTAACCAGTGGGTTGAGACCAAAGTCGTCTCTATTTGGCTGGTTTGCTGCCATAATAATAAAGGAAACCCATCCTTGGGCTGTGACTGCCCCGTTCTAAGCAATTTGTCCTGAATTGATACTCTCAGTTGTGTCCCGCCAAAGGCAGCATCGTTACAGAGAGTCACCAATGATGCAGATTGTATCCTTGCCAGTTGTTCTCACGTTGCTCTGGGTTGTGCTGAAGCGCTGTTATATTGGGAACTTTTCAAATTGTATTTAAATGAGGAGGAGCAGGGGCAGGAAAAAAGTGTCATTTCATCCTCTCTGACACTGGAAGGAGATGGGCTGACTCAGATTCCCTCCTTACTCATCATTGCAGAACTGTTACCTTTTTTCTGAGATGTGCAGAGTTTATCTTTATCACATTCTATCCTTCCAGTTCTGAGAGTGTCATGTGATAGAGTTCTCAGCTGTCTGTGTTTGGAGTTAATGTTTTGACTTCTTTAATCCTATACCAGAGTCCCTCTGACTGGAGATGAAAGTGTAAAAGACCTGGAAGGGGAATTCAAATAGATCCCAAATACAGTGTGATCATTGGGAGTTTAAATCCCAGGTTCCATCTATTGGTAAAGCCACTTCTGGCCAGGTGGCTGTTTTTCCCCCCATTATGGGGATGCTGGGATACTAAAAATGTTGCATATAACATAACTGACTATTGAGACAGTGCTGAGCGAAGTATGTTTGAATGGATCAGAGGAGAATATGATGGGAGAATCTCGTGTCCTGATTCTGAATAATTGGATGTAACCTGCTCTGGAATTTCACTTGACACTTTCATTGTCATGAATTCTCTCTCTCTGTCATGTGGGTCTCAATCTTTCGTGAAGGTGGTTTCTTCACCCAATTGGATATTAGTTCAGTTTGATGGGCTGTAGCTCAGGTTTATTGGAGAATTTAAGACAAAGGACCATTTGTGAAAATCGTCATTTTTCACTTCAGCTTTGCTTTTCCCCATCCCTCCATGATGATATGGAGAAAAATCAAGTGCAGTTATGTCAACAGGAGAGAACTCTCCAATTTACTGGACATGCTAACAAACAAACAGCGGTGATTTTAAATCTCCACCCGGAAATGGTGAACAACAGCAGAACCCCAACTAATTGAAGGAAGTGCATCTGATCACAGTGTAGCTCAATTGTTGAAGTCAATATTGTCTGATGATCTGGGGAGAGAATTCCATGGTAAGTGGTTTTGAACTAGGCAAAATGTCCAGGTATTTGGTTCCCAAAGCATTTATAACCCAGGCTCTACAGAAGATCTCTCCTAGCTAATGCTGTGGTATGGGAGATACTGCCCTTCATGACACAGATGTTGAGGAAATGAAGTTGGGGGGTTGTTGAATTTATCTTTTGTAGGTGCTAAAAATGCATATAAAATTAAATCAGTGTTGAAAATCTAATAGCTATTTTTGGTAATAGAAACTTCAGCTCTGGTAACTAACAGAGATTCTGATCCAGCCCTCTATCCAGTCCCGTGACTGGAACTGTGCCACAAAATTAAAGAAAAGCTCGGCATGTTTCGGGAAGCCATTCCTCACTAACACTGAGATTTTGAGAGGTTTTGTAAAGGATTCTGCTTCAGAGAAGTGTAAATTTACCCTATCCAAGGCCAAAGATTTGGAACAAACTGGTGTTTCATAGAATCATAGAATGTCAGGGTTGGAAGGGACCTCAGGAGGTCATCTAGTCCCACCCCCTGCTCAAAGGGGGAACTAATCCCCAGACAGATTTTTGCTCCAGATTCCCAAAGTGGCCCTCTCAAGGATTGAGCTGACAACCCTGGGTTTAGCAGGCTAATGCTCAAACCACTGAGCTCCCCCTCCCCAAGAGAGTGGACCCCCAGTTCTTGTTTTCCAACCCAGTAAAGGAAACTATGGCGACCAATGACCCAAGGAAAATTGTACATCTCCACTTCCTAGTTCAGTGTCACTGATGACAGTTCCAAAGGATTCCAGGGTTAGATTGAGAACAATCATCTTTCACCATTTGGATGGAAAGAGAGAGTGCTTCATAGGACATTCCTTTCCCATGGATCCCAAACTGGCTGCCTGATTGGGTAACAAGGACTTTCAGGCTGTAGAAATGATGGTAACCAATGAGGCAACAAATGTGTCAGGCTCCAATTTCAGACTTCGGGATACACACATGTTCAGTCCTGATTCTACGGTTCTGTCTGACACTATGCCTACACAATAAAGCTGATGTTGGTGCTGCTGAAACAATGTAGCTGCGCTGCTGTAGGACTGCTAATAAAGACGCTCTAAGCCAATGGGAGAGATCTCTCCTGTCTGACTTTATTATTCCAGCCCCCGCAAGCAGCGGCGGCTGTGTTGGCAGGAGAAACTCTCCTGCTGATGTAGCACTATCTACACAGGGGGCTAGGGCTGTGTAACTACTTTGCTCAACTGTGTGGATTTTTCACACCTCTGAGCAATATAGTTATACTGATCAATGTCTTTAGTGTAGACCTGACCTTAGTTTTCTCTTGTGTTTGCATTTAAATCACTTCTCTACTCCTCCTACTTTGAAAGATTAAAAAGTGTGAAAAGAGAGGTATTTGTCCTCATGATGCAAACATTCCCACATAGGAGGGCCCTTCCACCAGCACACATGGCAGAAGATCCTGAGCTATATGAACTCACAAAAGTGGTTGGGACCTACGCTGGGACAAACCACATGTTGAGCCATAGTTCAGTTGTTGGCAATGGGGATTAGAAGAAAACCAACATATATGACAAGAATGTTTGTTCTTTGACTATGTTGCTGTTACCAATTAAAATGAAATTATAGGTGAAGTTCTTGGTTTAGAGCAAGAGACTACTTGAGTGATGATCTGAATTACTTTGGAAATAATTCAGGAAATGATGACTAATCTTGAAACGTTAATTTGATTTAATCTATTCCCTGCAGTGTAAGGCGTTCTGATAGAAAACCTCCCTCCAAAGATTGGGGTGGTAGAATGTGTGTGAGAATGAGTGTATAAGAGAATATTGACTTTAATTTTTTTGTATTTCAAATAAAACTTATTTTGCTTAGCTTTAAAGTCAATTCCTATTAAAAGGAAAACTACTCAAGGAGACAAGTTGTATAACTTTTTACCCATTTAGACTGTAAGCGTCACTGACTTCCCCACTTCTCTAATTTGCAAAGGAAAGGCATGAGATCTGTCATAGGATGTGTCCAGCAGGTAGGAAAGTTGCAATTGTCAACCATCAATATCAAGGAAAAGGCTGATTACTCCATTTCCTTTCATGTCAAAAAGCCAGCTAGAGGCTGGTCTACACCGAAAAGCTACGTTGACATGGCCACATCTCTCAGGGATGTGAAATCCATGCCACTGAGAGTAGTTGTTAATGTGAGCTAAGCCCCGGGGTAGACAGTGTTAGGTTGTCAGAAGAATACTTCCCATGTTGGAAGTGTAGACACAGCCTTAGACAGGTGGATCCCCTCTGGGAAGCGAGTCATGACATCAATTCCAATTTTGACCCATCTCCCTGTATGTAAGAAAGCTGCTAGTGTGGAGGGCTGAGCTAGCTGTCCGATCGCCTGGTTCCTCAACTGTAGCTACAGCCCTTAGTGTCCATCAGTCCAAAGACAGAGAAATGGAGAGTTCCAACCATTGTCCTTTTAGTGTTGTCGGAGAAAAATATAGTTCTCACTCTCTGGCTGGGTGCAGCAAAGTCAGATACTTTATTTCTCAAGCAATTTCATAGAGGGAGAGAGTGCACTAGAACACGGTTTCCCCTCCTAGGCAGGTTTCTCTACAGTTAAATTCCAACAGCATTTATACCTTTTGTTACAGACACTAATAAGCAACAGCTGCATTTTGTTTATACATAGGTCATCTTGACATCTTATTTTTCTCACTTCTATTTAGACACTAGTCTACATTCCTCATTATCGACACAAGGTCGCAACAACTTCTCACACAGTTCTTTCCCATTCGGCTCACACAATCCTCACTTCTACAAATCTCGTGTTGTTATGGTTACAGCTAGCCTGACTCTTGCTAACAGAGACTGTCATGCATTGAAATCCCCTTCAAATCCCTGTCAGTTCTTGCTCTACTTCCACATCTCCCCCCTTTTGGACTTCTAGTACAACAAATATTCTCAAACCTCTGTTTGCATTAAGCCATGGATTTCAGATTCTGCACCAGATGTTTCAACTCTAGGGGTTTTAATTGGATGTGATTAGCCTGGACATAAAAGGTATTACTGTTATCACGTCCTTTACAACAACAACAACAACATAATCCTAAACTAAATAACAACAATACAAGCAGTAACATTCTCACAGTAATATGATGGGGTGGTTGTACAGTTTTAGTCACAAAGCACAATACATCATACTTACTACATAAAGCAGACCCTCTATAAGCTGTATGAAAGGCATTCTTTTCAACTTGATATATATTTTGAAGCATGTGAATTTGCCCTTGTACTTCAGAGATTCTTTGAACCTCTGGTAACAATGAAAACAAATCTTGAAACCATTCAGGTACTAAACTAGTCCAATTAAAGGGTATCTGGAACCTAAGGGCTACTTGTAAAATGCTATCTGCAGGCCAGTAAATAATATGATTGCCTGCAGCAAGTGGTGAGATTAAAATGTATATCTCGCAACATGGTGATTTTAACATACACACAGCTATCATCATTAGCTTGAAAAAGTAGGTGTCCTGTCAGGGTAGTTCCTTGTTCCCTACCCTCCCAGCAAACGTTATCATGAACAGTGACAACTTCCCCTGGTTTCACTTTACGTATACACTGAAGCTGGGGGAGTTCTAACAGCCAAAATGTCCATTGACTCCCTAACCCCACCAAATGTCGAGTGTTATTCCAGGAGCGCTAACAGCAAATCGGCTAGGCATACCAGGTGGTCTAATCGCCCAGCAGCTACATCAAACCCCTGTGTGGCTGGCAGGAATGAACACAAACACTCCCTGGTATCTGACGAGATGTTTAGTTTTACCCTTGGTAAATGACAAGGTTAAAGGGAAATATGGTGGTGCCAAATATAAAGAATGAAACACGAAACACCTGGCAATTTGCTGCCCAGGCCTATCTCAGCAAGCAAGGCATTCTGTTTACCCAGCTTTCTCTTAGCTGGTCACTATTTGCTAGGCCTCTGGTCCTTTGACCATATTCTGGAAAAGAGCTGGCACAATCCATAGACCAGGTTGTTATATAAAATGCACATGGATTTTAACCCTTCACATACAGTAATGGCAAAGTTCTTGGTTCAGGCTTGTAGCAGTAATGGAATAAACTGCAGGTTCAAATCAAGTCTCTGGAGAACATCCACAGCTGGGATGGGTCATTCAGTCCTTTGTAGAGAGATTCAGTTTGTAGCAAAGTCCCTCCAGAGGTATGAAGCAAGACTGAAAATAAGATGGAGATGAGGCAACAGCCTTTTATAGCCTCTTGCCATGTGGTCTTTGCTTTCTTTGTCCCAAGGACACTCTATCCAGCATGTGGCACAGAAAAACCTTAGAGTTCGTCCATAGGCAGGTCCCTGCAGACCTTGCTGAGTAACAAGGTGTATCTGCCTTCTCTCAATGGGGCGATTGTATAGCTGATGGTCCTTAATGGGCCATTAACCAGGCCAGGCAGAACTGACACCAACTTGTCTGGCTGGGGTGTTCCCCAGAAGCAGAGCACAAGTTTGAAATACAGGCAGCATAGAGCCAATATTCATAACATCAACTACAAAAATGATAGACATCTAGAGATAGCATCATTATAATCAGCCAATCAGAACCTCTCCATAGACCTCTTACACGACACCTTTCTACAATATTGGCTGCAAATATAGAACAGCGGTCGCAACGGTGATCTATATAGTTACAGATTATGTCAATAATGTCACAGGAGGTGACATGGCATCAGTGAGACTGATATTGGAATACTGCCTCCAGATTTGATGTCCTCATTTGAACAAGATGTTGTGAAATTGGAGCTGGGGCAGCAAAGAGCCAATGTTCTGAGGGCTGGAGAAAAATGCCTTCTAGTGAGCTATTGAAAGAGCTCAACCTGTTTAGCTTATCAAAAGAAGATTGAACGGTGACTTCATTGAAGTGTTGAAGTGCCTTAATGGACAGAAAAGATTGGGTATTAAAGGGCTCTTTAATCTAGCAGAGAAAGGCCTAACAAGACCCAATGGCTGGAAGGTGAAAAGAAACAAATTCATATTACAACTAAGGCACAAGTAGTCAACAGCGAGGATGATTCATCACAGGAACAAGCTACCAAGGAAAGTGGTGGATTCGCCATCTCCTGATGTCATTTAATGAAGACTAGATGCCTTTCTGGAATGTGTTTGCCCCAAAAGTAGCTCTTGTGTCCTACAGGAGGCCTGTGATATGCAGGGGGGGGTCAGATTAGATACTCTAATGGTCTCTTCTGGTCATAAAGATGACTAATTTCTGAAAAACCGAGTGTAGCACTGGGAGCAGCGTCTGATGTTTCCCTGTCTAGCCAGCTTGCTGCCTAGAACGAACGCTCCTTGAGTGGGGTGATCCCCAGGGAGTAGCTCAAACCTCCAAAGTGCCTGACCAAGGGCAGGACATTAGCCCAGAAAGGGAGGGGTGTGGTAGTGACATCACAAAGGCCTTTTGCAGGACCTCAGACTATTGGTCCAAGGTGGTGGGGAGGTGGTGACTTCACAGAGAGATGCTGACATCAGCCAGGCAGGACAGGGGCAAGGGGCCAGGGAAACCTCAGAGACCCCTGTGGCTTTGCTTCAGCAAGTCTCCTTCACCAGGTCTCTCTCTGAGGACTGAGGGAGTATTCGGGCTCACGGACGTGAGCGCCAGGAGGAACCTCTTTTGAGTTTTCTCCTTCCCTTTCAGTGATTTTACTAGAAAACAGCCGTCCCTGTTTAGAAGGTAAGAGCCTCCTGGAGGTTTGAAACCTGTTCAGTCTGATCTATCTGGTGACAGTTGAATTCTAGGCATGGAAAACAAGAGCTTAAGGAGGCAGAATTTTATTGCGCACCTGGGATTTTGTCCCTTAGAATCACTGGGGACATTGGGGTTTGTTCTATGTGTTTCCCCTTTTCCTCCCTCCATCCCTCCCTCCTGTCTCTTGCTTCTTTTGTCCTTTCTCCTGTTCCCCTCACAACACCAGGAGGAGTGTGTGTGTGTGTTGCGGGTGAGTGCTCTGCAGCTCCCACTGTGGGAGGTCCACCCAAAAATGTGGGGCTGAAATAGTGCTCGGGCAGTGATCCCCACCAGTGACCTGGGCCATCCTTTGGGCTCTCTGGTGAGAACCCTCAGCCGCCCGTCCTCAGTCTCTACCCTGATTGGCTGAGCAGGGGGTTATTGACAGGGAGGAGACTCAGGTCCCTGTTGGTCTCTTTTAAGACCAAGGAAATAAGTCAGAACCAGTTCTATGTTTGATTAATTTTGCTGCTGCTCTGCATTAATGGTCTCTGAGCAGTTCATGATTCTCTCTAACATTGCAGTTCTCCTCAAATACTTGGTGAATAATTCCTGTACACTGTTGTTGGTCTGGAGCTCATCTGAGAGCACTTTACTCAGGTCATTCAATGTCTGAAATTCAAGATCCGATGGTTAGTTTGAAAATCAGGGCTCTTGGGTCCTGTTCCCAACTCTGCCACTGACTGGCCGTGTGACCTAAGACAAGTCAATTCTCCTTTCTCAGCCTGAGCTTCTCCCTCTTTCGAGTAGGGATAAAAATGATCCTCTCCTACCTATCTCATGGTGGGTGAAGGATGGGGATCCATTGGAGAGTGTCACTAGGAGCAGTGCATAATATGAGGTGTCCTATCACATTTACTCAGAGCAGATTATGACATAATAGAATAGCTGAAATAGTCTATTTGATTTGTTTTTTTTATTTTGAAATTGTTAAGAGCAGCAACGACTTAGCTCAGACTGAAGCATCTTATCTAATGTTTGAGATCGAAGTGTCTCCTCTTTGTGTGCGATGAGACAATTTAACACACTGTGACAAACAGGAGATGCTTTTGTTTTGCAACAAAATATTTTTGCAAAGAACTTTTATCCCACTTGTTATGATTTCGAGAAACAAACTGGTTTAGTCTGAATGGGATTTTTTGACAGAAACGGTTTGAATGAAATTTCCCCACCATCTCGATTCCTGGGCTCTATCCCTGCCTCTGGAGTTTTTTTGTCTGTTAGAACAGGAGTTGGAACTGGTGGCTTCTCTTTCTGGCTCTGCCACTGCCTTGCTGTGTAGGCCCTTGGGTAGGTCATTTCCCTTCTCTGGAGCTCAGGCTCCTCCCCATCTGCCCAGTGGGAACAGGGACAGTTCTTGAGCTCTGGACAGTCGTGAGCCTGAGTGAGATAAGGGGCGTTAAAGCCCTCTGTGAAGGAGAAAGGGGAGTTTCACGGTGTTTAGCACCAAGGAATTCTAAAGTTTGCTAAAATGTCTAGTCTGCGGAAACAAGAAATGGTCGGGGCCAAACTTTTTAACCACCGCCTTTCTTAAAGCCCATTCAGGGATGTGAGTCCCTGTCTCTTAGGTACCTGGGGTTCTTTGCCAGCAGGAGAGAAGAGGTTCCTGCCTCCATTTTTGTGGCCTTAACAAACAAGGTGTTGTGCCCCAGTTCTCGTCTGAGATCCCTGAAAAAGAACATCTTCTCATCCATGAACAAGACAGGACCTATCTTTGAAAGGGGAACAAAGAGACCCCTGGGACTTGCAGACTAGCCAGCCTCACTTCCATAGCTGGAGAGATACTGGAATATATTCTTAAACAATCAGTTTGTCAGCAGCACGTACAGGATAATTTGGTTCTTAGGACGAGTGAGCATGGATTTGTCAAGAACAAATCATCCCAAACCCAGCCTCTTTCCTTCTTTGGCAGGGTTCCGGGCCTAGTGGAGGTGGGTGAACAGTAGATGGGATCTATCTCTGGGTTACTAAAGCTTTTGACACAGTCCCACAGGACATTCTCACAAGCAAACAAGGGAAATGTGGTCCATCTGCAATCAGTGTCATGTGGGTGCAGAGCTGGTTGAAAGCCCAGACTCCAGGGGCCCTTCTCCAGGTTTGGCTGTCCGACAGAGAGGGGGCACCTAGTGGGTCCAGCAGGGATCAGTCCGGGGTCCGGTACTAGTCAATAGTTTCATGAATGATTTGGAAGATGGAGTGGAGAGCAGCTTCTAAAATGTGCAACTGACACCAAGCACTTTGGAGCTCAGGACTGGAATTCAAAACACCCGTAACAAATTGGAGACTTGGTCTTCCTGAGCCAAACCCCATGGCTGGGCCCCTCTCTTTAGACTGGGCTGACGTGAAACCCCAGAGCCAGACACTCCTCCTGGGCAGCGCGCTCCGACCTGGAATGGTCAGATGCTGCTTAGCGCTGTCAGAGCAGCTGTGGCTGGGGGATTCTCCCAGCACTTTCCACTAGCAGGAAGGTACGAAATCCCCATTTGCCTGCTGGGGACAGAGCCCTAGAGGGGGGAGCAACTTGCCCAGAGTCCCCCAGGAAAAGGAAAACAACCAGCAGTGGAACCAATAGGAAACCCAGCAATGGAACCCAGGAGTCCTGGGGGGGTGCTAGGGTGACCAGATGTCCCAATTTTGGGGTCTTTTTCTTATCTAGGATCCTATTACCCCCCACTCCCTGTCCTTTCACACTTGCTGTCTGGTCACCCTAGGGTGTGCACATGTGTGGGTCCCAGCTGCTCCCTGCCCTCCTCATTGAAGCAGGTGTGCAGGGTTACTGCCCTGGGAACTGCAGGGCACCAGTGGCTATGGGGCTGGCTGCAGGTAGGGGCTGGCTGTGGGCAGGGCAGGGAGTGCGGGGCTGGCCGCAGGCAGGGGCTGGCTGCGGGCAGGGCAAGGGGTGCGGGGCTGGCTGTAGGCAGGGCAGGGAGGTGCAGCAGGGGTTGGCTGGAGCCGGGGCGTGCGGGGCTGGCTGGAGACAGGGGCTGACGGCAGGCAGGGCAGGGGGTGCGGGGCTGGCTGGACGCAGGGGCTGGCAAAGGGCCGGGCAGGGGGTGCGGGGCTGGTTGCAGACAGGGGCTGGTTGCAGACAGGGCATGGGGGTGCAGCAGGGGTTGGCTGGAGCCGGGGCGTGCGGGGCTGGCTGGAGACAAGGGCTGGCTGCAGGGAGGGCAGGGGGTGGAGGTCTCGCTGAAAATGTCCTGAGAGGTATTTTAAGGTGAAGATAACGCCATGGTTACCAGTTGACTGGCACATCCTGGGTTAAAGAAAGGAAGGGACCTGGAGTTAATAGTCTGAAGTATTTGTGTTACCAGCCCTGTCGCTATCTGACCCCCCTTCAGTGCGGAGCAGGTGTGTACGGTGCTGTGTGAAGCGCACAGACCCCTGCAGAGCAGGGGCAGCTGTTTCCATGGCAGAGAGCCTGGCACTTAGGAGACTTTCTTGACTTGCTGTTCTGAAGCAATTCAGTAAAATAACAGTGGAGCTACAATGTCCGGTCCAAAATTTCAGCCTCCCTGGTGCAAAAACACTATTTTAGGATCTAAACAGGAGGCTTCCAGCGCTAGGACACCTGACCAGAGAGCTCTGTGGGGGCGTAACAGCTGCTGACTCTGAGGATCCTGGACTAAATCCATTTGCAGGTGGAGGTGTTTTGATTTATGTGATCGATAATGAGGAAGGCGAAGATTTAATCACGGGTATTTTTAGTAAATGTCATGGACAGATCACGGGCAAAAACCAAAAGCTCATTGCCCATGACCCGGCCATGACTTATACCATAAATACCCCTCATTGAATCTTGGGGAGGGAGGCCCAGGGGGTCTGTGGCACCAGCTGTGGGCACAGGGAGTCCGGGGGGCCTGTGGCACCACGTACTGGGGGAGAAGCCCCAGGGACCCACTGCCCCTCCAGATGCTGCCAGGTGAGGGGAGCCCCAGAGGCCAGCCCTGCTCTGGCCACCGCGGGACAGGTGCCAGGAGCCACAGAGCTGTGGCTGCGCCTGCCACCCTTGGAACCACTGCTCAAGCTGGCCCCAGGCCAGCTGCTGGGGCAGCCACGGAGTCAGCCACAGTGGCCACTGCAGAAGTCACAGAATCTATGACTTTTGCAGCCTCCGTGACACAGAGGGATCCCTAATAAAGAGACAAACCCCTCCCTGCTGGGACTGCAGTTCCTGGAAGGAAAGAGAAGAGAGGAGAGTGAGAGAGTCCCTGTCAGCTCTCTCCCTGCCTCCCCCCTTGTATTCTGTAACCCCATCTCACTGGGTTCCCTGTGCTGGTGCCATGGGGGTGACACTAGAGTTCTGGGGATTTGGGGGAGGGGAAGGGGGCTCTTCACTTCTCAGCATTTCACACAAATTTGTCTTTGGGCTGAAATTTCTCCTGTTAGGCCTCTCAGTCAGAGCTGTACCCACCCTGTTTGCTGGGGGGGGGGAGGGAGGGGAGATGTAAATTGCAGAGCAGGCAGAGAAGTCGCCCATAAAGGGTCATATTGATCTGGTGACTGGTTCTGACGGGGTCACACGTCCTCTGACACAGGCTCATGTGCAGAACATGGGAGCTCTGGCTTGTCCTGAA
This sequence comes from Mauremys mutica, assembly GCF_020497125.1. Lineage (NCBI taxonomy): Eukaryota > Metazoa > Chordata > Testudines > Geoemydidae > Mauremys > Mauremys mutica. The sequence continues at coordinate 53,264 of NW_025423187.1, forward strand.
TGCTGTAGAGTGTGAGTTCCTGGAAAGGGCAGGGGAGAGGGAGCAAGAGTAGAAAGGCAGAGACACTGGAGACGAGGAATTGGGGGGAGAAGAAGGAGAGAACAGAGAGACAATAAATCAGCCTGCACAACTCGTAAAGCGGCGAGGGCCACATTCCTCCAAAGAAAACAGCTGAGGGCCGAAACCTCCCAGCCCTGCGGAAACAAACCCTCCTTCCCCAGCGCCGCCCAGCCCTGCGGAAACAAACCCTCCTTCCCCAGCGCCGCCCCACCAAAACAGCTGTGGGCCAAAAAGGAAGGTTGGGGTGGGGAGCTGATGCTTTATTTTAAATCAACCAGGGGCTCCCAGCTAAAGAGGTGGCTGGCAGCCCTCAGGGTCAAATTAAAGGGCTCGGGGCTCCGGCGGCTGGGGGAACCCAGCAGGGCCGGCTCTAGGTTTTTTGCTGCCCAAAGCAAAAAAAATTGTGGCTGTCCCCCTTCCCAGCCCTGGGCTCACCCCGTACCCTCCTGCTGCCCCAGCCCTGGGTCACTGGTAACTCGCTCCCAGGGCGGGTCATTCAGCAGGAATTTTGGATGTGCACAGAACACAGACAGGTCTGGTTCCCATATGGTTACAGAGCTGCAGTAAAGTGGAACAATTTTCAGCTTGTGTGATTGGAGGATATCTGGGTGCATATTATAAGACTGTCCTCCATAAATGAGGAAAAGTTGAGGTGCCTTTATTATTCTTTTGTTCCACTCTTTCTTTCTATGGGCAAATTTGCCAATGCAATATCACTGTCTTCCTTTTAAACAAACAAAAAGGCAATGGCTGTTGAAAGTAGCAATTCCAGTCCTAATAAGCATTTCTTGCTCAATTTTATCCTACTTTTTCTACAGCAAGTTACAGTGGATCACTATATTTGATTTGGGAGAAATGAAGTAACAGCTGCCCAAACCGAGCTTGAGCACTCCTGAATTTTGAGGTGTTCAAATCTGGAAAGCAGGTGCTGGGGGGGGGCTCCATTGGGGAGCACGGCAGCAACTGTCTGGAGCTGCACGGAGCCAGACACGCTGGTCTGAGTGGCACAGTAAGCGGGGTTTGGAGAAGGGGTAGGGGGTTCCGGGGGGGGGGCAGTCAAGGGACAAGGAGCAGGGGGGGTTGGATGGGGCAGAGGTTCGGAGCGGCAGTCAGGGGACAGGCAGCAATAGGATAGGCATGGGAATCCAGGAGGTTTATCAGGGGACAGGTAGGGGGTGGGGTCTCAGGAGGGGGCAGTTGGGGACAAGGAGAAGGGAGGCTTAGATGGGGCAAGGGTCTCGGGAGGGGGTAATCAGGGGACAAGGACCAGTGGTGCTTAGATAGGGGGTGTGGGTCCTGGGGGGCAATTGGGGCAGGGGTCTGGGGAGGGGGCAATCAGCGGCCAGGGGCTGGAATTCAAAGGGCTCTGGGCTGCTGGCAGCCACGGGGAGACCTGAGCCCTCTGACTCCTGGCCGTGGCTGGGATTTAAAGGGCTCTGGGCTCCCTGCGGCTGCCGGCAGCCCAGAGCCCTCTGATTCCCGGCCGCGGCTGGGATTTAAAAGGCTCTGGGCTCCCTGTGGCTGCCGGCTGTGCAGAGCCCTCTGATTCCTGGCCACAGCTGGAATTTAAAGAGCCCTGGGCTCCCAGCCACAGCGGGCAGCGCAGAGCCCTTTGAATCCCGGGCCCCGCTGAGATTTAAAAGGCTCTGGGCTCCTTGCTCCTGCAGGCAGCCCAGAGTCCTTTGATTCCCTGCCGCGGCTGGGATTCAAAGGGCTCTGGACTGCTCGCAGAGCGCCGGGGGACGGGGGGGGAGGAAGATTTAGAATCTCCCGGCGGGCCACACAGTGAGGCTCCGCGCACCGCATGTTGTGCAGGCCTGTGATAGAGGTATATAAAATCATGAGTGATGTTGACAAAGTAGATAAGGAAAAGTTATTTACTTACTCCCATAATACAAGAACTAGGGGCTACCAAATGAAATTAATAGGCAGCAGGTTTAAAACAAATAAAAGGAAGTTTTTCTTCACACAGCGCACAGTCAACTTGTGGAACTCCTTGCCTGAAGAGGTTGTGAAGGCTAGGACTATAACAGGGTTTAAAAGAAAACTGGATAAATTCATGGAAGTTTAGTCCATTAATGGCTATTAGCCAGGATGGGTAAGGAATGGTGTCCCTAGCCTCTGTTTGTCAGAGAGTGGAGATGGATGGCAGGAGAGAGATCACTTGATCATTGTCCGTTAGGTTCACTCCCTGGGCTGCTTCTGCTCTACAACTATAATTGTCTTTTTACACCAAAATCACTAACTTGAGCACCCAATTCCATGTACAGTCCTAGTGGATGTAAGGCACAGGTAACTTTTGCCTCAGGGTAGCTTGTTGGCATCAACCCTCTCTCCCCCACCTGGAGCTGATGAAATTCCTGGCTGGAGGGACACACGCTCCTACAAGTCAAAAGGAAAGGAGCTGATAGAAAAGATCACAGGACTGACCCCAAAGAAGGGTGAGCTGCAAAAGGCAGAAGCAGGCAACTCATCCGGCAGAGCTGAGAGACCACAGTGAAGATGGTGCAAAGTTCACTATACTGGAATTAGCAAATGTGATTTTTTTTAAAACAAATCTTTGGGAAGCCCTAATAAAGGCATTTCTTACAGTTCTCTCCCATTTGGATTTTCTGATCTCTAATAGGGAATGACATCTGATTGAAGCTTTTCCCAAATGCAGAGCATGTGTAGGGTCTCTCTCCACTGTGGATTCTACGATATCTAACAAAGTCTGAGTGCTCAGTGAAACTTTACCCGCACTCAGGGCATGTGTAGGGGAATCTCATGTGTGGATTCTCTGATGTGTAATAAGGTTTGAGCGCTGATGGAAGCTTTTCCCGCACTCACAGCATGTGTAGGGCATCTCCCCGGTGTGGATTTTCTGATGTGTGATAAGGGAAGAGCGGTGACTGAAGCTTTTCCCGCACTCAGAGCATGTGTAGGGTGTCTCCCCAGTGTGGATTCTCTGATGTGTGATAAAGGCAGAGTGGTGACTGAAGTTTTTCCCGCACTCAGAGCATGTGTAGGGCTTCTCTCCTGTGTGGATTCTCTGATGTGTGATAAGGATTGAGCACTGACTGAAGCTTTTACCGCACTCGGAACATGTGTAGGGCTTCTCCCCTGTGTGGACTCTCTGATGCGTGATAATGGTGTGAGCGACGAATTGAAGCTTTTTCCGCACTCAGCGCATGTGTAGGGCTTCTCCCCTGTGTGGATTCTCTGATGCGGTGATAAGGTGAGCGCCGATTGAAGCTTTTTCCACACTCAGCGCATGTGTAGGGCTTCTCCCTGTGTGGATTGTCTGATGTGTGATAAGGTTTGTGCGCAGACTGAAGCTTTTTCCGCACTCAGCGCATGTGTAGGGCGTCTCTCCTGTGTGGATTCTATGATGTGTGATAAGGTATGAGCGCCGATTTTGAAGCTTTTCCCGCACTCAGAGCACGTGTAGGGCATCTCCCCAGTGTGGGTTCTCTGATGTCTGATAAGGGGAATTAGCGACGACTGAAGCTTTTCCCGCACTCAGAGCACGTGTAGGGCATCTCCCCAGTTGTGGGTGTTTTCTCTGATTTTAGTGTGATAAGGCAAGAGCGATGACTGAAGCTTTTCCCGCACTCAGAGCATGTGTAGGGCAATCTCCCCAGTGTGGATTCTCTGATGTTGTGATAAGGTTCCTGAGCGCCGATTGAAGAAGCTTTTCCCGCACCTCAGAGCATGTTGGATTTAGGGCGTCTCCTCCTTGTAGTTTTTGGATTCTACTGATTGTCTCATAAGGTTTGAGCGGTTGACTGCAGCTTTTCCCGCACTCAGCGCATGGTGTAGGGCTTCTCTCCTGTGTGGCCGTCTCTGATGTGTGATAAGGTTATGAGCGCCGATTGAAGCTTTTCCCGCACTCAGAGCACGTTGTTAGGGCAATCTCGCCGAGTGTGGGGTTCTCTGATGTTGTGATAAGGGTAAAGAGCGGATGACCTGAAGCTTTTCCGCATTCAGAGCAGTGTGTAGGGCTTCTCTCCATGTGTGGATTCTCTGATGTGTGTGATAAGGTTAGAGCGCTGACTGAAGCTTTACCCGCACTCGTGGCATGTGTAGTGTGTCTCTTCCAAAGTTGATTCTCTCATGTGTTAATTAGGTCTGAGATGCTACTGAAGTTCTTCCTCTGGCCTCTGCTGAAGTTCTCAGAGGTTTTTACTTTTTCTCGGAGTGCACAACTCCTGGAAAACATTCCCTTTCGTGTCTTCCTGATAATGTCTCATGTGGGTTCTCCTTGACCTCTGCATTCTTCCTGCTGGGGTTTCTGCTCCTTCTTTCTCACGGCACCATCCTATCCACCTGATGGGAGACAGAGAATCCAG
>NW_025423188.1:0-59183 GCF_020497125.1 Mauremys mutica
GTTTTTAAAAAAATCACATTTGCTAATTCCAATATAGTGATCTTTGCACCATCTTCACTGTGGTCTCTCAGCTCTGCCAGATGAGTTGCCTGCTTCTGCCTTTTGCAGCTCACCCTTCTTTGGGGTCAGTCCTGTGATCTTTTCTATCAGCTCCTTCCCTTTTGACTTGTAAGAGTGTGTTTCCCTCCAGCCAGGAATTTCATCAGCTCCAGGTGGGGGAGAGAGGGTTGATGCCAACAAGCTACCCTGAGGCAAAAGTTACCTGTGCCTTACATCCACTAGGACTGTACATGGAATTGGGTGCTCAAGTTAGTGATTTTGGTGTAAAAAGACAATTATAGTTGTAGAGCAGAAGCAGCCCAGGGAGTGAACCTATATTATGGGAGTAAGTAAATAACTTTTCCTTATCTACTTTCTCCACATCACTCATGATTTTATATACCTCTATCATATTCCCTCTTAGTCTCCTCTTTTCCAAGCTGAAACGCCCTAGCCTCTTTAATCTCTCCTCATATGGGACCCGTTCCAAACCCCTAATCATTTTAATTGCCCTTCTCTGAACCTTTTCTAATGCCAGTATATCTTTTTTGAGATGAGGAGACCACATCTGTACATAGAATTCAAGATGTGGGCATACCATGGAGTTATATAAGGGTAATAATATAGTCAGTCTTCTTCTCTATCCCCTTTTTAATGATTCCTAACATCCTGTTTGCTTTTTTGACCGCCTCTGCACACTGCGTGGGCATCTTCAGAGAACTATCCATGATGACTCCAAGATCTTTTTCCTGATTTGTTGTAACTAAATTAGTCCCGATCATATTTTATGTATAATTGGAGTTATTTTTTCCAATATGCATTACTTTACATTTATCCACATTAAATTTCATGTGCCATTTTGTTGCCCAATCACTTAGTTTTGTGAGATCTTTATTAAGTTCTTCACAGTCTGCTTTGGTCTTAACTATCTTGAGCAGTTTATCATCTGCGAACTTTGCCACCTCACTTTTTACCCCTTTCTCCAGATCGTTTATGAATAAGGTGAATAGGATTGGTCCTAGGACTGACCCTTGGGGAACACCACTAGTTACCCCTCTCCATTCTGAGAATTTACCATTAATTCCTACCCTTTGTTCCCTGTCTTTTAACCAGTTCTCAATCCTTGAAAGGACCTTCCCTTTTATCCCATGACAGCTTAATTTATGTAAGAGCCTTTGGCGAGGGACCTTGTCAAAGGCTTTCTGGAAATCTAAGTACACTATGTCCACTGGATCCCCCTTGTCCACATGTTTGTTGACCCTCTCAAAGAACTCTAATAGATTAGTAAGACATGATTTCCCTTTACGGAAACTGTGTTGACTTTTGCCCAACAATTTATGTTCTTCTATGTGTCTGACAATTTTATTCTTTACTATTGTTTCAACTAATTTGCCCGGTACCGATGTTAGACTTACTGGTCTGTAATTGCCGGGATCACCTCTAGAGCCCTTTTTAAATATTGGCGTTACATTAGCTAACTTCCAGTCATTGGGTACCGAAGCCGATTCAAAGGACAGGTTACAAACCATAGTTAATAGTTCCGCAACTTCACATTTGAGTTCTTTCAGAACTCTTGGGTGAATGCCATCTGGTCCTGGTGACTTGTTAATGTTGAGTTTATCAATTAATTCCAAAACCTCCTCTAGTGACACTTCAGTCTGTGACAGTTCCTCAGATTTGTCACCTACAATTTGGCAATGTTTATGCTCCTTTCTAGGATTTGACTTCCACTTTTTAAAGGAAGTCTTTTTGTCTCTCACTGCTTCTTTTACATGGTTGTTAAGCCCCGGTGGCTCTTTTTTAGTTCTTTTACTGTGTTTCTTAAATTGGGGTATACATTTAAGTTGGGCCTCTATTATGGTGTCGTTAAAGTGTCCATGCAGCTTACAGGAATTTCACTTTAGTCACTGTACCTTTTAAATTCTGTTTAACTAACCCCCTCATTTTTGTATAGTTCTCCTTTTTGAAATCAAATGCCACAGTGTTGGGCTGTTGAGATGTTCTTCCCACCACAGAGATGTTAAATGTTATTATATTATGCCGTTTATTTCGAGCAACTGCAGTTATTCGGGAGAGTACAGACAGGCAGGTTTCCCCTCCCGAGGTAGGTCTCGGTTAGATAAACAATTAAGGCAAGCATTTATACCTTTTGCGACATACAGTAAGGAGCAACAACTGCATTTTGTTTGTACATATTCCTTTCTGATAGCTTACTTCTCTCAGCAATTTCTGCTACAATCTGCATTCTATTCTTATCTAACACAAGGTCGAAAACCAGCGTCTCTTACAGTTCTTTTCCGCTCGCCCACGCCCTGCTTGGAAGTCTCCCGTTATTAGCTGTTAGTTAGCCTGGTAAATATCAAGTCCCTGAGAAAACACAGTTATACGAAGCAAAACAAAATCACAAATAGAAATGTCATTGGAAATTCAAAAATTAAAAAGGAAAATGCAATTCCCATCACTTCATTGTATCTGGGCCATTCCTGTATCGAGAGTACCCGCTAAGGGCCCTGTGTGCTTGTGGGAAACCTGGAGGAACTCATAGCAGAGCCTGAACATGAAACTCAACTGCTCCCAGGTGCCGCAGTAAAACCCTTTCCCTGCTGTGATGTTGATGATTTTATGAAAATATGCTAATGAGTGTGAACATAATGTAACTAGAACATGCTTCATGCAAAAGGTCTCTTGTGCAGTATCATTACAAAGCTTATTATCTACTGTGTGTGTTCAGCCTATTTGTATGAACCGATCATTCCTGTATCTGAAGTTAGAAATATGAACTATAACTCTGAGGTCCTGTTGTAATGATGCAAAGTGTGGGCCATTAATAGTGGTTTGGACTCTTGATGGCTCCCATTAACCAGGACAATTGACTGGAGATGGCTCTGTCCTGCACCATCTGTGAGTCAGGCCAGGAACAATGAAGGCTTGGGGTCTCACAGGTCATGTCACCTGGTACAGGAATCCATCTTAAACCTGGGGCTTTTCCCCAGGAGAGAGACAAAAGATTCCTGCCTTGTACCAAAGCTGTATAAGGGGGTGGAACAGAAGAAAGGTGGCTGCAGTCATGAGAAATCCCCTAGCTACCACGTGAGCTGGAACAAGGACTATACCAGGTGAAAAGATTGGGCCCAGACAAGAAACAAGTCTAGTCTGCAAAAGAAGCTTATTGGAAGATCTCTGAGGGTGAGATTTTATCTGTATTGAGTTTCATACTGTATTGGTCTTAGACTTGCATGTTTTTGTTTTATTTTGCTCTATGGAGAATACAAACTCCACAGAGAAGGAAAAGTTAATGCCTTAGAAAAATCTGTGTGTGTTAGAGTGTCTAGGAGCCACTCTCCTATAGCTTCTTTTCTCTGATTTCCTTTAGAAAATCTGAAGCAGGGAGCAGAAAACCATTGTCTTTTCTGAGGTGTGAGCTCAGGACCTACTGAGTATGAGTCTGACATGCTGCCAGCTATGCTAAGAAGGCCCAGGAAAATGTTTAGGCTTAGTGCATATAGGATCCTCCTACAGCAGTGACTGGAGCAGGGAAGGAACTGGAAGAAGCAGAGAGATCTGGTGCCCACAGACCTGTCCTGGCCTCTTTCTCAGCAGCAAAGAAATCAATTTGCCCTTCCAGTGAACAATCTGCTGGAACTAATGGCAGCACAGGGGCGATGTTTCTAAAGTATGCACCCACCTCTACATTTTAGAACTTACTCTCCTTTTTCTAGTGTAGCACTTTGTATATGAATTAGGCAAAACAAACTACACAGGTAAGAGAAACAAGGTCTTGAGAGAAAGCTTGAACTCATAACCCCAACAGATGGCCCCTCTGCACTAACCAGTTGCACCCCTAAAGATGTTTTTTAAACACATTTGGGAAGCAGGCAGTTATCAGTCTCTGTGGTTCACACCTTTGCCTGGTAATTGAAAAGCTGCTGGTTCAAACTTAACTCAAGATGCGGCTTTTCAGCGATGAGACTCCAGTACATTTTAACAGGAAGAAAATCTCCTCTATTCTGGCTTTGCCCCATTAGACTCCTTCTGCCCATCTTCTCCCCCTCCCCCAGTCTCTTTCCTTCCCCACTGGGGCCATGCAGAGAGGAGCCCAGTCAGTCTCTGTCACAGAGAGTCTGTATCCCATAAAGGGAGGGAGGGGTCTCTCTAAAACATTGATAATGAGGAGGGGAGTGGTGTGCGTGGTTAGGGGGGGAAAGGATGGAGAACTAACAGTGGGGCACAGAGAGATTCCTCCAGATTGGGGAGATCCCCTGCTGCCCCCCATCAGCCAGCTGTGAGAAGAACAACTGTGGGGGTGGTGGGGTCTCCACATGCTGCCCCCGCCCCAACTGTGGCAATGGGAGCTGCGGGGGTGGAGTCTGCGGGCAGCAGTGCGCAGAGACGCCCCTGGCCCTCCAGCTTAGGGGCTGTGGGTTGCTTTCGGGAGATGCCCGAGGTAAATTCTGCACCCCTCACCCTCTCCTGCAACCCCTGCCCCAGCCCAGACCCCACACCTGCACCCAAACTCCCTCCAAGAGCCTGCCCCCCACACTGCCTCTGCACCCCAACCCTCTGACTGAGCCCAGACCCTGCACCCAAACTCTCCCAGAGCCCAACCCCTCTCCCTCCCACAACCAAACTCCTTCCCAGAGCCTTAGGCAGGTGTGCGTGGCAGGTGGGGCAGGACTTGGTCCCATTCTGGGCACCACCAAAAATTATACAAACCTGCCACCCCTGTCCAGCCCAACCTTCTGCTGATGCACCTCAGCCCACACCCATGCAGGGTTTGAAGCTTTCGTTGCTTAAATTCCAGGACACGGAGGGATTTCAGCTCCCCTTTGCCCAGAGGGAACCTTCACCCCACTCCTAACCAGGTTCTTGTCCATGGGATCACTGTAGGGGGGCTGGTCCCTCGGTGTCTTTTCTCTGTCTAGGACAGGCCAGGGTGCAATAACTGGGGGCATCTGAGCACCGAGGACCTTCTGTGGGGCTGCCATTCCCCTTCCCCTTCTGTTGTCCCATCTGCCATTGACTCCAGCCTTTTTTCTATCCATCGTCAGCACCATCCCAAGCCAGCAGCACTCGCCTCAAAAAGACAGAGTCCTGTGGCACCTTACAGACTAACAGACGTATTGGAGCATAAGCTTCTGTGGGTGAATCCCACTTTGTCAGGTGAATGTAGTGGAAATTTGCAGGGGCAGGTATAAGTATGCAGGCAAGAATCAGTCTAGAGATAAGGAGGTTAGTTCAATCAGGGAGGATGAGACCCTCTTCTAGCAGTTGAGGTGTGATCACCAAGGGAGGAGAAACTGCTTTTGTAGTTGGCTAGCCAGGCACAGAATTCCCACTCCATTCATCTGACGAAGTGGGGATTCACCCACGAAAGCTCATGCGCCAATATGTCTGTTAGTCTAGAAGGTGCCACAGGACTCTGTCGCCTTTTACAGATCCAGACTAATACAGCCACCCCTCTGATACTCAAAAAGACAGTGTCCCCTGCTGGGAATAAATCATTGACCCCTCTCCTCCCTGAGCACTTACTGCCCCTCTGTTTCCTTGCCTCGCAGTCTGTGCAGATGGGACCTTTCCCTCCAGTGCTGGAGGATTCGCCCTTCTCATCTACCATTGTCCCAAGCAGCACAGCGGGTGGGAATCTTAAATGTACCGAGGTGACTTAGGAGCAGAACCCCCCCCCCGACCTTCCATGCAATTGTCACTTGCCCCTCACTGAGCAGGACTGAAACTGATGCAGGGAGACTGGTGGGCCACATCCCCTCTGGGAATGAGCAAAGCAGCAGGGTGAAAAAATGATCATGAAGATGCTGGGGATTGAACCCAGGGCCTCATATATGCAAAGCATGGGCTCAACCACTGAGCTACATCCCCTAGCAGGTTGTGTTTGCTATGGGTTACACTCAGAGCCCTCCTGTTTCCAGAGCATCCAGTGACCTATAAGCTTCACGAGAAGCCCATTCCCCTCTCTGAGGACCAATCCTGCTCTCCTGGAGGTGACTTGTTCATAGGGGTCACTTTTCAGCAGGGCCAGATTCTATGTGTGGGGCAGAGAGAGTGGCTGCCCTGGTCTCAGGGTGCAGAGATACACTCAGCCCTCTCCCCTACATTGGGTTGGGGGTGCAGCAATCCCCTGCTGCAAGGTCATAGTGGGGGATGCTGTGAGCAGCTCAACACCTCACCCTGGTGGCAGAAGTGGTGTGGGGAGCTCCAGGTGTTTCTAGGATCTGCTATTTCCACCTGCCTGTAAACTCCAGCCTTCCCCAGCACATTCACTGCGGTGCAATTGGGTCACTGTTTCCATGGCTGAACAGCAAAGAATGGCTCCCAGTTTCCCTTCTATCAGCAGCAGGATTAGCCTGTGTCGGTGGTTAATGAGGTGGATCTAGTTGTAGATTGTTATTCGTTCCCCACCTTGACAATTCACACCGTCCCTTTCCCAGGCAGATTCCCAGCACCTCAGTGATCCTGGTAGCAGGGTTGGGTCCTGAGATTTTCAGGGTTCTTTTCCCCTCCACCTGGAGTGAACTCAGCTTTTCCCCCATCCCAGACAATCCATGAAATAACAACAGGAGCATAAAGAAAGAGGGGAGGGAACATCTCACGGCCAGGGCTGGATGTGCCCAGAGCCCCCTGCTTGTCCATTGTTTCCATGGAATTTGGCCCCCTGCTTTGCACAAGGGACAGAGAAAGATCTTGCTGTTCCTGTGTCTGTGCAAGGAAAATTGTGCTTCTGTATGAAAGAGAGGCGGGAAATGGGCCCATGATGAGGCAATAGCCTCAGGGTTAAGAGCAAAGGACAATGATGGAAAGGTTCACAATTGACTCAGTAGCTGCATACAAAGGTGCACATTTGGCAGTTACACTGGGAAATTCTTGCTCCTTCTCAAGCTCAGGTTGGCCACCCCGGTCTAGGTGTAGAAGTTACAACATTTAAACTGGAAAGAGGGGCCAATTTCCCCATCATTTCACACCTTTACACCCAAACACGATGACTTTCTGAATGAACCCTCCTCGTTCAGCCAGAAGATCTTGGGGTGGATGTAGGAGTCACTGGGTAAAATTATCTGGACTCTGTTCTGAATCAGGTCATAGAATCATAGAATCTCAGGGTTGGAAGGGACCTCAGGAGGTCATCTAGTCCAAACCCCTGCTCAAAGCAGGACAAAACCCAACTAAATCATCCCAGCCAGGGCTTTGTCAAGCCTGACTTTAAAAACCTCTAAGGAAGGAGATTCCACTACCTCCCTAGGTAACCCATTCCAGTTCTTCACCACCCTACTAGTGAAAAAGTTTTTCCTAATATCCAACCTAAACCTCCCCCTCTGCAACTTGAGACCATTACTCCTTGTTCTATCATCTTCTACCACTGAGAACAGTCTAGATCCAACATCTTGTGAACCCCCTTTCAGGTAGTTGAAAGCAGCGATCAAATCCCCCCTCAGAACAGAGGTACCTAGTGATCTAGTCTGGCTGTAAAATCTATAGATCAACACCATTAATATGAAATTAATCCTCAGAAACGGCTGTTCCCCACCCAGACCCCAGCAAAGGGCTCTCCAGGGAAGGGGGCTGTTGAGGAAGGGAAGAAGGAAGACGTCCTTCTCTCCCTGGAGGAACAGGGCTCTGCGCTTTGGACAGAAAGGAGGGGAAGGAAATGGCCACACGATGGCAGCAGAACCTAAGAAATGAAACACAATAGGCTTATGTCCACACTGCAATGAAACACCCAGAGCTGCCCCATACCAGCTCAGGCTCCCGGGGCTTGGGCTGTGGGATGGAAAATTTGCAGTGTAGACATCTCGGCTCAGGCTCAATACCAGGCTCTGATACCTCATAAGGCTGGGAGGGAGCTTAGCAAGTAAAAAAGGTAGAACGGCAGTGGAGTATTACCCTGGTCTCAATGGCATTTCTCCATCAGTCTGTCTGCTCTGGGGCAGGGACAATAACATGTCCTGCTGCATTCGTTATTTCAAAGGGCGGTTTAGGATTTTCATTCTCACACATGGTGCACGAAGCAGGACTCAACCCTTGGCATAAACTAAACGAGCTGCCCACAGATTCTGGCAGCCACAATGAGGCATTTGGTGTGAGAGCTCAGACCTGCCCCTGTCCCACAGGGACGGGGTCATCTGTGAGGGGACTGGGCCACTGACCTACCAGCTCCTAACTCCCAAACTTTCAGTAACTCTATCATCAGTGCCTGTGAGTGTAATTTAAACCATCAAAACAGTCATAGTGGGCTGGTCACTATCTGGACTTCGGGTCTGGAAAAGAGCTGCCACAATCCATAGACCAGGTTGTTATATAAAATGCACATGGATTTTAACCCTTCACATACAGTAATGGGAAAGTTCTTGGTTCAGGCTTGTAGCAGTGATGGTATAAACTGCAGGTTCAAATCAAGTCTCTGGAGTCAATCCACAGCTGGGATGGGTCATTCAGTCATTTGTACAGAGCTTCAGTTTGTAGCAAAGTCCCTCCAGAGGTAAGAAGCAGGATTGAAGACAAGATGGAGACGAGGCATCAGCCTTTTCTAGTCTCTTGCCATGTGGTCTTTGCTTTCTTTGTCCCAAGGACACTCTGTCCAGCACATGGCATAGAAAAACCTTAGAGTTCTGTCCATAGGCAGGTCCCTGCAGACCTTGCTGAGTTACAAGGCGTATCTGCCTTCTCTCAGTGGGTCGATTGTAGAGCTGATGGTCTTTAATGGGCCATCAAGCAGGCTAGGCAGAACTGACACCAACTTGTCTGGCTGGGGTGTTTCCTGGAAGCAGAGCACAAGTTTGAAATATGGACAGAACAGAGCCAATACTTATAACATCAACTACAAAAATGATACACATCTAGAGATGGCATCATTATAATCAGCCAATCAGAACCTCTCCATAGACCCCTTACATGACAACCTTTCTACAATATTGGCTGCAAATATAGAACAGCGGTCACAACGGTGATCTATACAGTTACAGGAGGTGACACGGCATCAGTGAGACTGATACTGGAATACTGCCTCCAGATTTGATGTCCTCATTTGAAAAAGATGTTGTGAAATTGGAGCTGGGGCAGCAAAGAGCCACCAAATGTTGTGAGGTCTGGAGGAAAATGCCTTCTAGTGAGCTATTGAAAGAGCTCAACCTGATTAGCTTATCAAAGGAGATTGAAAGGTGACTTCATTGAAGCGTTGAAGTGCCTTAATGGAGAGAAACTATTGGCTATTAAAGGGCTCTTTAATCTAGCAGAGAAAGGCCTAACCAGACCCAATGGCTGGAAGGTGAAAAGAGACAAATTCACATTACAACTAAGGCACAAATATTCAACACCGAGGATAATTCACCACAAGAACAAGCTTCCAAGGAAAGTGGTGGATTCTCCATCTCCTGATGTCATTTCATGAAGACAAGATGCCTTTCTGGAATGTGTTTGCCCAAAAGTAGCTCTTGTGTCCTACAGGAGGCCTGTGATATGCAGGGGGTCAGATTAGATGCTCTAATGGTCTCTTCTGGCCATAAAGTCGATTAATTTCCAAAAAACTGAGTACAGCATTGGGAGCAGCGTCTGATGTTTCCCTGTCTAGCCGGCTTGCTGCCTAGAACGAACCTCCTTGAGTGGGGTGATCCACAGGGAGCAGCTCAAACCTCCAAAGTGCCTGGCCAGGGGCAGGACATTGGCACAGCAAGGGAGGGGTGTGGCAGTGACATCACAAAGGCCTTTTGCAGGACCTCAGCCTATTGGTCCAAGGTGGTGGGGAGGTTGTGACCTCACAGAGAGATGCTGACATCAGCCAGGCAGGACAGGGGCGAGGGGCCAGGGAAACCTCAGAGACCCCTGTGGCTTTGCTTCAGCAAGTCTCCTTCTCCAGGTCTCTCTTTGAGGACTGAGGGAGTATTCGGGTTCACGGACGTGAGCGCCAGGAGGAATCTCTTTCGAGTTTTCTCCTTTTTTAGTGATTTTACTGGAAAACAGCTGTCCCTGTTTAGAAGGTAAGAGCCTCCTCGAGGTTTGAAACCTGTTCAGTCTGATCCATCTGGTGACAGTTGAATTCTAGGCATGGAAAACAGGAGCTTAAGGAGGCAGAATTTTATTCCACACCTGGGATTTTGTCCCTTAGAATCACTGGGGACATTAGGGTTTGTCCTTTTTGTTTCACTTTTTCCTCCCTCCCTCTTTTCTCTTCTTCTCTTGCTTCTTTTGTCCTTTCTCCTGTTCCCCTCCCAACACCAGGAGGTAGGGGTGTGTGTGTGTGTGTTGCGAGGGAGGGCTCTGCAGCTCCCACTGTGGGAGGCGCACCCAAAAATGTGGGGCTGAAATAGTGCTCGGGCAGTGATCCCCACCAGTTACCTGGGCCATCCTTTGGGCTCTCTGGTGAGAACCCTCAGCCTCCCGCCCTCAGTCTCTACCCTGATTGGCTGAGCAGGGGGTATTGACAGGGAGGAGACTCAGGTCCTTGTTGTTCTCCTTTAAGACCAAGGAAATAAGTCAGAACCAGTTCTATGTTTGATGAATTTTGCTGCTTCTCTGCATTAATGGTTTGCTGCCGCTGAGGGGAGCCTGAGCCCTTTAAATCCTGGCCCTCGGCCCAGCCGCCAGAGCCGTGGCCGGGATTCAAAGGACTCCGGGCTGCCCGCAGCCATGGGGTGCTCTGAGCGCTTTCAATCCCGCCCCCAGCCCAGCTGCCGGAGCCCTGGCCGTGGGCAGCCCAGAGCCCTTTCAATCCCCGCCGTGGAAGCCGGTGTGGTCCAGCACGGCGTACTGGCTCTTGCCGGTACGCCATACCAGACCAGACCGGCTTACTTTCACCTCTGAGTGGGTGGGGGGTGCTGCAATCCCCTGCTAGAAAGGGTGGTGGGGGATTCTGTGAGCAGCTCAACACCCAACTCTGGTGGCAGACACAGTGTGGGGGAGTCCAGGTATTTCTAGGATCCACTATTTTCACCTGCCTGTAAAGTCCAGCTTTCCCCAGCACATTCACTGCAGTGCAATTGGGTCACTGTTTCCATGGCTGCACAGCAAAGAATCACTCCCAGTTTCCTTTTCATCTGCAGCAGGATTAGCCTGTGGCAGTAGTTAATGATGTGGATCTTGTAATTTGTTATTCATTCCCCACCTTGACAATTCAGACAGTCCCTTTCCTACTCAAATCCCCAGCACCTCAGTGACCCCCGATAGCAGGGGTTGGGTTTTCCCTGTGGCCCTGAGATTTTCAGGGTTCTTTTCCCCTCCACCTGGAGTGAACTCAGCTTTTCCCCATCCCAGACAATCCATGAAATAACAGCAGCGGCATAAAGAAAGAGGGGAGGTAACATCTCACGGCCAGGGCTGGATGTGCCCAGAGCCCCCTGCTTGTCTATTGTTTCCATGGAATTTGGCCTCCTGCTTTGCACAAGGGACAGAGAAAGATCTTGCTGTTCCTGTGTCTGTGCAAAGAAAATTGTGCTTCTGTATGAAAGAGAGGTGGGAAATGGGCCCATGGTGGGGCAATAGCCTCAGGATTAAGACCTAAGGACTCAGGCTGAGAACTGATTTAACTCCACTCATCTGGGATTTAACAAATTCTCTTCCACGGAGACACTGGGAACTTGTGACATTGATCCAGACTCGGGGGGTTCAGGCTGCTTTAACTCCTGGTAAAAACATGAACTTGATTCCAAGAAGAGAGAGAGAAGCCCGAAGCTGACTTTAGTCCCAGGCTGGGGTCTCCTGGATGGGTGGAAACTTCCTTCCCTGCTACCAGGGGACAGCAGCTACTGGAGACATACCAGGGCTCGGAGGAAGGGGGATTGTTGCATGGACTTTATGCGCACAGGGCCCCACTAACTCTAAATCCTCCACTGTAGCAGGAACTTAGAAAGTCAGACCTTGGTCAACGGTAGGACTGGGGTTTGAAAAAGAGATTCTTTTTTCCTCCCCTTCATGAGAAAGAAAGGAAGAGCTGGCAGCTCAGGTGCAGAAAACCACGTTTTCCTCTGGCTGAGGAGCTGGAAATCAGGTACAGACGACTGGTGTCTCCTGAAGGGAGGGGGCACAATGTCAAGGTTCAGCCCCACCCCCCTTATGATCAACAGCCCCTCCCAGCTGTGAACAGTGCAGGGAGAGGAAGCAGCAAAGGCAGCCCCTCTCCACTCACCCCTCCAGCAGCTGCTGTGCAGGGAGGGAGCCTGCCAGCACCACATGATGTAGCAGGCCATAGCTAACCCAGGTGGGGCACAGGACCCCACACACGCCCTCTGCGAGTGTTGCCTCTGAAATTAGGAAAACTGGTGAGTTCAAGGCACAGCTGCACACCCAGAAGAAAACCCAGCACAACACGCCCAGGGTGAAGGGGGTGCTAAAGCCTGGTATCAAACCAGAAACCTTCAGATCTTCAATCTAATGCAATCCCAACTGAGCTACTTTGGCAATGACCAGGCCAACGAGGAAGGCTTAATACATGAGCCGCAGCACATGCTGGGAAGATTTAAATCTGGATGTCACAACTCAGGAGACAACCAGTGGACTTGGCCGGAGGGGCAGGCTGGGGTTTCCTATATCCCAGTCACTCAAGCCAGCACCTGCCCCCTCGCAAGCTGTCACTGGCACCCCCAGCTCTGGCCCCTGCCTGTCCTCTCACCCCTGTCTGTGTCCCTTCCCCCTTAGCTGCAGCTCCACTCCCAGCCACAACTCGGGGGGAGCATGGGCAGGGGTGGGGGGCATGACCCTGAAGTGTTTTGGGACCACGGATCTCGGTGGTGGGATAAGGGGGTTAAATCTTGGCAGAGACCCCCAAAGGGCAGGTGTGGCTGCTGTCGAGCTGCCTGGGCCCAGACAATGGCCACAAATTCTGTCTCCTAGCAACCGATGGCCGGGTCGCACCTGCTGCAAGAGGCCAGCTGGCTGGGAGGAGTCGGAGAACAAAGAACGAGCTGGAGGCCAGGTGAGCAGGTTGCCAGGGAAACAGGACAAAGGACAGAAGAGGGACAAACGGGCCTGGCTGAGTTGGGCTGTTGGGAGCAAGGAGTCTGCTGGGTTGGGGACTCCTCGGGAGAGCTCAGGCTCTGAGTTCGGGGTCTCCCCAAGATGGACGTTCCTGAATCTTCCTGCTTCCTGTGCGAACACAGAACTTTCCCAGGCTGGATCCCAGATCCCCAACGAACCTTCTGTTGTACAGCGCTGGCTGAGAGTCACTGGGGACTGTGGAAATTGGGGGTGCAGGACTCCCCTTCGGGGGCGGGGGTGTAAGGCTTTCCCAGGTGTCCTATTCAGATGGACTCAAGACTGGAAGGTCTTGGGGTGGAACAGGGATGCTGAAAGGTCCAAGGTTGGTCTGAGGAGATGCTGAAGCCAAGGATGCTTCCCCCAGTGAGAGCATGTGGGAGGAAAGACTTGGACCTGCCAACTTTGGGAACCTGTGAATGTGAAGTGACCAAGTGGTGAGTTAACAATGATGCTGTTGCATAGGATTTGACTGGAACTAGAAAACAAAAAGTCCTTAAAGTGGAACTCTTGGGTGAATAGAATGAGCTGATTTGTATTCAACCTTGGAAGGCAATAGATTGTTACATCTGTCAGACCAGCCTGGTTTGGTTTGGTTGGTTCATGGGTTGGCTGCTTTCCCTGGTAAATTGCAGAGGGTTCAGAGAAGAGCCACAGGAATGATTAAAGGCTTGAGCAGGGAGAGAAGTTTAAAAAAATCCTGCAGCTCTGACAGCCCAGGATAACCTCCCACTGCTGGCAATGGGAATTGAGCCTTTGTAACTAGCTGCTGGTACCTGAGGTCTCAGCTATGGATTAAACTGGTGGCAAACGCAGCTTCGTCCAAAGCAGTGAAGGATGTAAGTCAGGCCTGCACAAACCATATTACTCCAAAGAAAACAGCTGAGGGCCGAACCCCCCCAGCCCTGCTGACCCCCCCAGCACCACCAAGGCCCCCCCAAAACACATCACCCCAGCACCGCCCAGCCCCCCTGAAATACTCCCCCCCCCAGCACCGCCTGCTCCACGGAAACAAACCCTCCTTCCCCAGCGCTGCCCCACCAAAACATTGAACCTTGGTAATAAGTTATAGCGGGCCCCTAAGGTAGTATAATTAAGGTAAAAGAAAAATGTCTTTTTGCTAGAAGTAGAATAAGATCTCCCCGCCCCCCCCCCCGCCTTGGTAATCAGTCGCCCTGTGGAGTGAATGAGGTGGGACTGAGGAGGGTGTGGAAGGCAGCACCTCCAGACAGCTGCACCCCTTGGAGAGGGGCTGGGAGCCAGACCAGATCAGGTCAGCCACTGACTCATAGCTCGTCTCCTCACCCCCCCCCACCCCCAGCTCACCTCCTCACCCCCCACCCTCCCGGCTCGCCTCTTCAGCCCCCGCCACTGCCCCCCCACTCGCCTCCTCACCCCCCACCCTCCCAGCTCGCTGACTCAGCCCCCCCCTCCCCCGCCTCACCTGCCCCCCTGACACTGCCCGCCCACTCGCCTCCTCAGCCCCCGCCACTGCCCACCCGCTCGCCTCCTCAGCTCCCCACCCTCTGGCCTCGCCGACTCAGCCCCCCCCGCCGCCGGCTCACCTGCCCCCCCGCCACTGCCCGCCCACTTGCCTCCTCAGCCCCCACAACTGCCCCCCCGCTCGCCTCCTCAGCCCCCCCTCCCCCGCCACCGGCTCACCTGCCCCCCCACCACTGCCCGCCCACTTACCTCCTCAGCCTACCGGCTCGCCTCCTCAGCCCCTGCCACTGCCCACCCGGCTCTTCAGCCCCGCTCCCTCACCTGCCACTTGCCTACTCACCTCCCACGGGCCGCACAGTGAGCCCACCCGGGCCGCGTGTTGTGCAGGCCTGATGTAAGCGAAAGAGCAAAGCTGGCCATCCGGGGAGCTGCTGCAGTCCCGTAACCACAGCTGGACTGGAGAAGAGGAAAAACTCCCTAAAGTGCTGGGAGCAGCCCCGAGAAAAGGAAGTTTGTCAGTGAGATCAGTAGCTATAAATGTGAAGTGAAGGAGTGCTTTCTCCTCTGTGCCGACAGGTTTGAATTGTGTTACTGTACTGTGAGATAAAGCTTTACAATATCCTGCTCTAATTTCAGGAGGGGTCTGTAACCATAATCAGTCTCTGTGGGAAGTGGGATATTCAAAATTCTCAAGGAATTTAAAGGGTGGGGTTCACGGTTGGTCACCTGAGGGCTGTGCAGTTCAAACCGCTGACCAGAAAGGAGAGAGCAGGGATTGTGGGACACCTACCCGAGGCCAGTTGCAGCGCTGTAATCGAGCAGGGTGTCTACACTGGTACCGCGGCGCTGTAGCCCCGGCGCAGAAAGCTGTACACCTCTCGTCAGGGTGGATTTTTACAGCGCTGCAACTGTGCAGTTTCTGTGCACTAAGTGGCTTGGCAGTGTGCACACCTCAGGAGTTACACCGCAGAAATCTCTTTTACTGTACAGAAACCTGCCAGTGTAGACAAGGCCGTAGATGGCTTAACTAAGAACCTAAGACTAGTCATACTGGGTCAGACCAATGGTCCATCTAGCCCAGTGTGCTGCCTGAGAATGACCAGTGCCAGATGCGTCAGAGGGAATTAACAGAACAGGCTTGTTGACCTGCAAGATGAGGGTTTTTCACCATTGCCTTTAACTTCATTGTTGTTGTTCCTACTTATCCTATCTCACCACACCTCCCCCAGGGTCTCTGGGCAAATCAGGTGTGAACCACTCCTGTGATACAGGCCTGTCCCAATCCAGCTGAATTGAGGCAGATTTTGGGCCAATGTCCGTTTGGAAAAGGCCCACTTAGCCCAGAAGGTTTCTCAAAGTATCTGTTGCTGTGAACAGCATGTAGTGTGGATGTGTGAACCCTAACATATTAACATGAAAGAAACACAAGGCCAGCGCTGAGGAGGTTTCCAGAGCCAGGCCTGAGGGTGAAACAGTTGTGCTCAAAAGGAAAAGCGGCCTCACCACCTATAAAAATAACTGGTTGCAAAAACAACACAAAAATTAATTAATTAAATAAATAAAAATGAAAAATAAAAAAAACCAACCCAGAAAAGCTCCTATCACACACCCATCACCACTTCAGATTTTGACATCTCCTGCCTGATGTGACGTCTTTGCTTTGCAAACAAGAGACCTGGGAAACTCTGTGGCTGTTACCTTCTAACTGGATAAAGGTTACATGTCTTGTCTCAAGTAATTTTTCTCCTAACAGAAGATTTATTTTAAAATAAATCAAAATAAATTCCATTTGAAATACTAATAATAAAATTGTTACCGTCTATCCAGGGTCTCTAGTCCCATAAATGCTATTGCTCTCACCTATTCCCCCACTCTAGTTCCTTAGCAAAACTAAGACACCAAATCACAGCCTCGGGACTCAGCATTCATGTATCCTGCAGTCTGAACTTGGAATCTGATACATTCCCCCATTGGCTACCATCATTTGCCCAGCATGGAAGTGCTTCTTGTCCAACAAGGCAGCCAGATTGGGACCCATAGGCATGGAATGGCTCTGAAGGAATCAGCTGTTTCTCTCTGTGCTTCATCTAACTTTGGAGCCAGATGGTAAAAGACGGTTGTTCCCAATTTAATAATGGCGTCCTTTATGAGTGTGCCAGTTAATTAGGGAGCAGGTTCTAAAAATAGTTTACCTGGGCCACACGTCACCATAGCTTCCATCTCTGGGGTGAAAATCAACCACTTGTATCTGCAATTTCTACCCGAGTTCTTGTGAAATCTTTGACCTTACGTGGAATAATTTCACACTTCTCTGGCATAGAATTCTTCACCAACCGCACAACAGATCAGTAGCGACAGTGAGGTACAACTCCCCCAAATATGCCCTTTTATTTCTTTAATCTGGAGGCACAGATTTAAATTAGGGACTAAATTCAGGTGCAACTTAGAATCCCTGTAAGACAGCAAATGTCAGGTCTCTATTAAAAATAGGATCTTTCTGCAGCTATATCACATTCAACACGGATTTCATTTTCTACACATTTGCAGCACCTCCTAGGGGTGAGCTGAACAGAAATGTCACTTCCATTTTTCCATCCCTACCTCAATAGGGATTGTATTTCCCAAATAATAGGCAACATGCAGCTGATTAGGAAGGAGATCTCTTCAGGAGCGACCTCCTGCAGGGCCTGGGCCACAACTGCTTTGGTCATGAAATACATGGGTATTTTGCTTAGTTCCAAATAATTTACTAGGGAATCCTCTTCCCAGCCCTTTAGAAAAAATACTGACCTAACCAATTGAACAACAGGGGGATTGGAATGGTGATGGGGAATAAGGGAATCCCTCTGACTTACCCTAATTACGTCTGTTGTTACAGCAGGTGAAATGACATTTTCCCCTATCCCTGCCCTGTTCCTGCTCTTTCTTATAGTTCAATATATTTTAAGTGAGGAAAATAGTAGCAAAAATATCTGCTCTGCAGCACAACCTGAAGCAACATCAGAGCAACTGGGAATGAAACAATTGGTTTCCGAAGGGAGAACTCGATGACTAACAATTGCTGTGAAATGGGGGAACAGTATAACCATGATGCTCAGGGTTTGTTTGGACCAGGGAAAGTGATGGAGTTTAAGTCAGGTCAAGGGGGAAGCTAATGCCAACCCCTGCACCTGGGCTGCATCTGCACAACAATTCTAATTGTCTTTTTACACCAAGATCACTAACTTGAGCAGCCGACGCCATGTACAGCCCTAGTGGATGTAAGGCACAGATACTTTTTGCCTCAGTGTACCTTGTTGGGATCAAACCTCCAGGAGCTGATGAACATTCCTGGCTCAAAAGGAAAGGAGTTGATAGAAAAGATCACAGGACAGACCCCAAAGAAGGGTGAGCTGCAAAAGGCAGAAGCAGGTAACTCATCTGGGGGAGCTGAGAGACCACGGTGATGATGGTGCAAAAATCACAATGTAGGAATTAGGAAATGTGATTTTTTTTATTTTTTATTTTGCCCAGCCCTAGTCAAGGGATTTATTACAGTTCTCTCTTATGTGGATTTTCTTATGTCTAATAAGGTGTGAGCTCCGACTGAAGCTTTTCCTGCACTCAGAGCATGTGTAGGGCATCTCCCCTGCGTGGATTTTCTGATGTCTGATAAGGGCTGAGCTGTAACTGAAGCTTTTCCCGCACTCAGTGCATGTGTAGGGCGTCTCCCCTGTGTGGATTCTCTCATGTCTGATAAGGGCAGAGCTCCGCCCGAAACTTTTCCCACACTCAGAGCACGTGTAGGGCGTCTCCCCTGTGTGGATTCTCTGATGTCTGATAAGGTGTGAGCTCTGACTGAAGCTTTTCCCGCACTCAGAGCATGTGTAAGGCCTCTCTCCTGTGTGGATTCTCTGATGTAAGATGAGGGCTGAATGATAAATGAAGCATTTCCCACACTCAGAATATTCATAAGCTTTCTTACCCATGTGGATTTTCCTATGTGTGATAAGGGCAGAGCTCTGATTGAAGCTTTTCCCGCACTCATGGAACATGTAGTGTGTCTCTTCCAAGTTGATTCTGTCACTTGTTATAAGGTCTGAGTGGCTACTAACGTTTTCCTCTGGCCTCTGATGAGTCTCACAGGCTTTTGGTTTTTCTGGGAGTGCATAACTCCTGGAAACATTCCCTTTGAGTCTTCCTGATAAAGTTCCATGTGGTTCTCCTTGCTCAGCATCTTCCTGCTGGAGTGTCTCCTCCTCATTCTGACTCACCATCCCATCACCTGATGGGAGACACAGAGAATCCAGGCATAGGTCACTACCTGCACCAGAAAGAAAGAAAATTTCAGAGAGAGGAATGGAAAAAGGGATGAACAATCCAAAATATGTGTGGGAGAGATCAATCCTATCAGGAGCTGATTTTCCCCAGAGGAGGGGTTCACGTTCATTAGGAACTGGGGAAACTTCTGGGATGGGAGGAGCCTATACAGGAGAGATGGGCTCCACCTAAACCAAAGTGGAACCAGACTGCTGGCACTAAACATTAAAAAGGTTGTAGAGCAGTTTTTAAACTAGGAGATGGGGGAAAGCCGACTGCTGCAGAGGAGCGTGTGGATCGGACACAGACTTCTCTTAGGGGAGAGTCTGATGATAGAGAATCTCCAGGTTATAGTCAGGAGCAGAGGAATGAGAAGTATAATGTAAGGGCCGGATCAGATGATAAACAGTCACATAAAAAAGAATCTGGCACATCAGAAAAAGGCAGGCTAATAAACAGGGACAAGTTTTTAAAGTGCTTGTACACAAATGCCAGAAGTCTAAATAATAAGATGGGTGAACTAGAGTGCCTTGTGATAAAGGAGGATATAGATATAATAGGCATCACAGAAACCTGGTGGACTGAGACCAATCAATGGGACACAATCATTCCGGGGTACAAAATATATCGGAAGGACAGAACAGGCCATGCAGGGGGAGGAGTGGCACTATATGTTAAAGAAAGTGTAGATTCAAATGAAGTAAAAATCTTAAGCGAATCCACAGGTTCCATAGAGTCTCTCTGGATAGCAATTTCATGCTCTAGTAAAAATATAACAGTAGGGATCTATTATCGACCACCTGACCAGGACAGTAATAGTGATGATGAAATGCTAAGGGAAATTAGAGAGGCTATCAAAATTAAGAACCCAATAATAGTGGGGGATTTCAATTATCCCCATATTGACTGGGAACATTTCACTTCAGGACGAAATGCAGAGATAAAATTTCTCGATACTTTAAATGACTGCTTCATGGAGCAGCTGGTACGGGAACCCACAAGGGGAGAGGCGACTCTAGATTTAATCCTGAGTGGAGCGCAGGAGCTGGTCCAAGAGGTAACTATAGCAGGACCGCTTGGAAATAGTGACCATAATACAATAGCATTCAACATCCCTGTGGTGGGAAGAACATCTCAACTGCCCAACACTGTGGCCTTTAATTTCAAAAGGGGGAACTATACAAAAATGAGGGGGTTAGTTAGACAAAAGTTAAAAGGTACAGTGACTAAAGTGAAATCCCTGCAAGTTGCGTGGGCCCTTTTTAAAGACACCATAATAGAGGCCCAACTTCAATGTATACCCCAAATTAAGAAAAACAGTAAAAGAACTAAAAAAGAGCCACCGTGGCTTAACAACCATGTAAAAGAAGCAGTGAGAGATAAAAAGACTTCCTTTAAAAAGTGGAAGTCAAATCCCAGTGAGGCAAACAGAAAGGAGCACAAACACTGCCAACTTAAGTGCAAGAGTGTAATAAGAAAAGCCAAAGAGGAGTTTGAAGAACGGCTAGCCATAAACTCCAAAGGTAATAACAAAATGTTTTTTAAGTACATCAGAAGCAGGAAGCCTGCTAAACAACCAGTGGGGCCCCTTGACGATGAAAATACAAAAGGAGCGCTTAAAGATGATAAAGTCATTGCGGAGAAACTAAATGGATTCTTTGCTTCAGTCTTCACGGCTGAGGATGTTAGGGAGATTCCCAGACCTGAGCTGGCTTTTGTAGGTGACAAATCTGAGGAACTGTCACAGATTGAAGTGTCACTAGAGGAGGTTTTGGAATTAATTGATAAACTCAACATTAACAAGTCACCGGGACCAGATGGCATTCACCCAAGAGTTCTGAAAGAACTCAAATGTGAAGTTGCGGAACTATTAACCAAGGTTTATAACCTGTCCTTTAAATTGGCTTCGGTACCCAATGACTGGAAGTTAGCTAATGTAACGCCAATATTTAAAAAGGGCTCTAGGGGTGATCCTGGCAATTACAGACCGGTAAGTCTAACGTCGGTACCGGGCAAATTAGTTGAAACAATAGTAAAGAATAAAATTGTCAGACACATAGAAAAACATAAACTCTTGAGCAATAGTCAACATGGTTTCTGTAAAGGGAAATCGTGTCTTACTAATCTATTAGAGTTCTTTGAAGGGGTCAACAAACATGTGGACAAGGGGGATCCGGTGGACATAGTGTACTTAGATTTCCAGAAAGCCTTTGACAAGGTCCCTCACCAAAGGCTCTTACGTAAATTAAGCTGTCATGGGATAAAAGGAAAGGTCCTTTCATGGATTGAGAACTGGTTAAAGGACAGGGAACAAAGGGTAGGAATTAATGGTAAATTCTCAGAATGGAGAGGGGTAACTAGTGGTGTTCCCCAAGGGTCAGTCCTAGGACCAATCCTATTCAATTTATTCATAAATGATCTGGAGAAAGGGGTAAACAGTGAGGTGGCAAAGTTTGCAGATGACACTAAACTACTCAAGATAGTTAAGACCAAAGCAGATTGTGAAGAACTTCAAAAAGATCTCACAAAACTAAGTGATTGGGCAACAAAATGGCAAATGAAATTTAATGTGGATAAATGTAAAGTAATGCACATTGGAAAAAATAACCCCAACTATACATACAATATGATGGGGGCTAATTTAGCTACAACGAGTCAGGAAAAAGATCTTGGAGTTATCGTGGATAGTTCTCTGAAGATGTCCACGCAGTGTGCAGAGGCGGTCAAAAAAGCAAACAGGATGTTAGGAATCATTAAAAAGGGGATAGAGAATAAGACTGAGAATATATTATTGCCCTTATATAAATCCATGGTACGCCCACATCTCGAATACTGTGTACAGATGTGGTCTCCTCACCTCAAAAAAGATATTCTAGCACTAGAAAAGGTTCAGAAAAGAGCAACTAAAATGATTAGGGGTTTAGAGAGGGTCCCATATGAGGAAAGATTAAAGAGGCTAGGACGCTTCAGTTTGGAAAAGAGGAGACTAAGGGGGGACATGATAGAGGTATATAAAATCATGAGTGATGTTGAGAAAGTGGATAAGGAAAAGTTATTTACTTATTCCCATAATACAAGAACTAGGGGTCACCAAATGAAATTAATAGGCAGCAGGTTTAAAACAAATAAAAGGAAGTTCTTCTTCACGCAGCGCACAGTCAACTTGTGGAACTCCTTACCTGAGGAGGTTGTGAAGGCTAGGACTATAACAATGTTTAAAAGGGGACTGGATAAATTCATGGTGGCTAAGTCCATAAATGGCTATTAGCCAGGATGGGTAAGAATGGTGTCCCTAGCCTCTGTTCGTCAGAGGATGGAGATGGATGGCAGGAGAGAGATCACTTGATCATTGCCTGTTAGGTTCACTCCCTCAGGGGCACCTGGCATTGGCCACTGTCGGTAGACAGATACTGGACTAGATGGACCTTTGGTCTGACCCGGTACAGCCTTTCTTATGTTCTTATGTTCTTAGGAGAGAGGAAGGGATCAGTTTTGGTCTGCATCTCATAAGAACACTCAGGGGAAAGCGAGATCAGGGAGCAACCTGCTGCCAGTTGTCAGTCAGAATAGGAGGGAAGCCATGAGTGACATCTGCCATAATGATTCCACATCTGCAGGGAACAATCCTGAACTTGAAGAGCTCACAGGGTCTTTGTAGGGCATCCCAAATGTTTCCTGCATTCCCGCACAGTTTTTGAGTTGGTTTAACCAATTCTTCACCTGTGCAGGTAGCTCTTGGAAGCACTTCTTTCTCAGAGCCCTGGAGGTCTGGGACCCACGGCTCTTCCCCTTGTTCCAGCTGCGAGATCACATCAGGTTTGGAAATCGGAAACCCTACTCCAGGCAAAGAAAACATGGGAGGTCAGTGGAATTTGTGGGATACTTGTCACAAAGAATATTCCATGGTTTTAACCCCCAGCTCATTTTTAAGCAGTAACATCCCAAGGCCAGCTTCCTTGGCTCAAAGTGGCAGGAGAGTTATTATAATAAATCATATGAACTACCTTAGTGCCTAAGGAGCAACTAACAGTGGGTCCCCATTGTGCTAGGCAAAGCACAAACAGAGAATAGTAGATGGCCCATGCCCTGAAGAATTTACAATCTAAATATACAAGACAGACACAGAATGGGGGAAGGGGTAGAACCCACTGTTAGGTGTATTTTTATCACGTAGCTGGTTACAGGGTGTAGATGAGCGGACTCACCCCTGCGGTGCCTTCTGCTGGTGACTCCTGGGAATTAGCTCATTCCAGTTCTGGAGCGCCTTCTGCAGGCCGGTGATCCGCCTGTCCTCTGGCCCCCCTGCCCCTCCCTGGACCCGGTGCCCCTTTATTTGGGGTGCTACCCACTGGCAGTACCCCACCAATCTGGGTCTCCCCTCCCTGGGGAACCCCCAAACCACTATCCCCACTTTGCATCAGTTACTGCCTAGTCTCCATCTAGCCCCCGTTCACTGGGGCAGACTGCAGTGTCAGCCACTCACCATAGGCAAAGGGGTTTGGACTTGCTGCCTTTGCCTACCCATGGGCTGCCCCTTGCTACCCCCAGTACCTGTTGGCTTTGTGCTAGGCCGCAGCCTGGGGCTTTCCAGGCAGGAGCTCCCCAGCTTCTCTGCCTTTCCCCAGCCCTGCTCCACTCAGGTACCCTGTGTCCAGCTCCCTGCAGCCAGGCCCTTCTTCCTCTACAGGCAGAGGGAGACTCTTGTCTGCCCCGGGCTTCTCTGCCTTTATAGAGCCAGCTGAGTCTGTCTGGGGCATGGCCCCAGCTGCAGCCACTTCCCCCAATCCGCCCAGCCTAAAGGCTGCTTTCTCCAGCCACAGCCCCCTCCCAGGGCTGTTTTTAATCTTTCAGGGCAGGAGCAAGGGACCACCCTGCTACACAGGGGTATAAAAACAAAGAATCAAAATCACAGTCTGCCTGTGTCTGGGCCTTCTCTCACTAGGATCGTCTGAGGCCTTGTTCTTAGGCTAAGGCCTTTGGCTAAGCAGCAGGGGCAGCCATAAGCTGGGAAGCGAAGGGTCACATCCTCACATCCCAAACCAGTCACACTGAAATAAGGTGCTACTGGGCTGTTAGGAGGATGATCCTGTCCTGATAGTGCCCATCACCACCAGATAAAGAAACAGATCTTAAAATGGTTAAAGAAAACCTAGTTTGACAGCAGCCTGTCTGGCAAGAAATCCCTTATCAATGCTTGTGGTTGTGAAAAAGACGGTTACTCACCGTAGTAACTGTTGTTCTTCGAGATGTGTTGCTCCTATCCATTCCAGTCAGGTGTGCGCGCTGCGCATGCACGGCTCTCCGGAACATTTTTACCCTAGCAACTCCGGCGGGCCAGCTGGGCGCCCCCTGGAGTGGCGCCGCCATGGCGCTGAATATATACCCCAGCCGGCCCGTCCGCTCCTCAGTTCCTTCTTGCCGGCTACTCCGACAGTGGGGAAGGAGGGCGGGTCTGGAATGGATAGGAGCAACACATCTCGAAGAACAACAGTTACTACGGTGAGTAACCGTCTTTTCTTCTTCGAGTGATTGCTCCTATGCATTCCATGTAGATGATTCCCAAGCCTTACCTAGGCGGTGGGGTCGGAACGAGACGTGGCAGAGTGTAAGACTGCGGAGCCGAAGGCTGCATCGTCTCTGGATTGCTGCACCAACGCGTAGTGGGAAGCGAAGGTGTGAACAGAAGACCAGGTGGCTGCTCTACAGATGTCCTGGATGGGAACATGGGCCAGGAAAGCGGCAGACGAGGCTTGTGCTCTCGTCGAGTGAGCGGTGAGGCGGCATGGTGGCACGCAAGCAAGCTCGTAACATGTCCGGATACATGCCGTCACCCAGGAGGAAATCCGCTGCGAGGAGACCGGCTCGCCTTTCATGCGGTCGGCAACCGCCACAAACAGCTGTGGCAAACGCCGGAAGGGCTTCGTCCGCTCGATATAAAAAGCGAGGGCCCTGCGGACGTCCAGGGTGTGAAGCTGTTGCTCACGAGGTGAGGCGTGCGGCTTCGGGAAGAAGACCGGAAGGAAGATCTCCTGATTGAGGTGAAAGGCCGACACCACCTTAGGGAGGAAGGCCGGGTGTGGTCGGAGCTGCACCTTGTTTCCGTGGAAGACGGTGTATGGTGGACTAACCGTTAGTGCCCGGAGCTCAGAAACTCGTCTTGCCAATGTAATTGCGACTAGGAAGGCTGTCTTCCAGGAGAGGTAGAGTAGAGAGCACGTGGCTAGTGGCTCGAAGGGCGGTCCCATAAGCTTGGCCAGAACGAGATTTAAATCCCAGGTTGGGGAAGGACGCCGCACCGGTGGGTACAAGCGGTCCAGGCCCTTAAGGAAGCGGGAAACCATCTGGTTGGAGAATATGGACCGACCTCCCATGGATGGACGAAAGGCGGACACGGCTGCCAGGTGCACCTTTAAGGAGGAGACCGCGAGTCCTTGTTGTTTAAGGTACCAGAGGTAGTCCAGGATTGTAGGGATAGGGACTAGGAAGGGATTAAGGCCGCGCTCATCGCACCAGAGCGCGAAACGCTTCCATTTAGCAAGGTAGGTGGAGCGAGTGGAAGGCTTCCTGCTTTCAAGTAGGACTTGCTGTACTGCCGCCGAACAGTCCCTCTCTGCATGGGTCAACCACGCAGGTACCAAGCTGTAAGATGGAGGGACTGTAGGTTCGGGTGGCAGTCCTGCCGAAGTCCTGTGTGATGAGGTCCAGCCATAGCGGAAGGGGAATGGGATCCCGAACGGAGAGCTCGAGCAGCAGGGTGTACCAGTGCTGCCTCGGCCAGGCCGGAGCGACGAGTATTACGTGGGCCCTGTCCCTCCGAAGCTTGAGTAGCACCCGGTGTATGAGCGGGAACGGAGGGAAGGCATAGAGGAGGTGATCCGTCCAGGAGCAAAGGAATGTGTCCGACAGGGAGCCTGGGGAGCGACCCTGGCACGAACAAAACAGGTGGCACTTCCTGTTCTCCTTGGAGGCAAACAGGTCTATCTGGGGAAACCCCCACCTCCGGAAAATTGTGTGCGCCACATCAGGACGGAGAGACCACTCGTGGGAGAGGAACGATCTGCTGAGATGGTCGGCCAGCGTGTTCTGCACTCCTGGAAGAAAGGACGCTTCCAGGCAAATCGAGTGGGTCACGCAGAAGTCCCACAGGAGCATCGCTTCCTTGCAGAGGAGGGAGGAGCGAGCTCCGCCCTGCTTGTTCACATAGAACATCGCCGTCGTGTTGTCCATGAACACCGCCACGCAGCGGCCTTGCAGACGGGCGCGGAAGGCGAGACACGCCAAGCGGATCGCTCGCAGCTCCCGGACGTTGATATGGAGGGAGAGCTCTTGGGGCGACCAGAGACCTTGTGTGTGAAGGTCGCCCAGGTGAGCCCCTCATCCCAACGCTGAGGCGTCTGTGGTCATGGTGACGGATGGGCGAGGAGGGCGGAACGGGACTCCTGCACACACGACCTCTGGGTCCAGCCACCAGCTGAGCGAATCGAGGGTAGGCTTCGTGACCGTGACCACCATGTCTATGGGGTCGCGATGCGGGCGGTACACTGACGCCAGCCAAGATTGAAATGGACGAAGGCGCAGCCTGGCGTGCGTGGTCACGAATGTGCAGGATGCCATGTGGCCCAGGAGGCGCAGGCAGGACCGAACTGTCGTCGTGGGAAAGGTGTGTAGGTCCCGAATGATGGAGACCATTGTCTGGTGCCGAGACCGAGGGAGGCAGGCCCTGGCTAAACTGGAGTCGAGGACCGCTCCGATGAACTCCACCCGTTGCGATGGAGTTAAAGTGGACTTCTCTGCATTGATGAGAAGGCCCAGGAGCCGAAATAGGGATAGTATTTCCATCATCTGGTCCATTACCAGCTGTCGAGATGTCCCACGAACCAGCCAGTCGTCGAGATACGGGTAGACGTGTATGCGACGACGGCGGAGGGCTGCGGCCACCACTGCCATACACTTGGTAAAGACCCTTGGCGCGGTGGACAGGCCGAAGGGCAGCACCACAAACTGGTAGTGCGCGGTGTTGACCACGAAGCGCAGGTAGCGTCGATGGGGAGGGTAAATCGCGACATGGAAGTACGAGGGCGTTCATATCGAGGGCGGCAAACCAGTCTCCCGGATCCAGGGAGGGAATGATGGTCCCCAGGGTGACCATGCGAAACTTGAGCTTGAGCAGGTACCTGTTGAGCTCCCGGAGGTCTAGTATGGGTCGGAGACCTCCTTTCGCCTTGGGGATGAGAAAATATCGGGAATAAAATCCCCTGCCCCGCATGTCGTGCGGCACCTCCTCTATGGCCCCCAAGCCCAGCAGAGTCTCGACCTCTTGTAGGAGGAATTGCTCGTGAGAGGGGTCCCTGAAGAGGGACGGGGAAGGTGGGTGGGAAGGAGGGGGCGAAACAAACTGAAGGCGGTAACCATACTGGATAGTGCGAAGGACCCAGTTGTCTGATGTTATTTGGGACCACGCCGGGAGGAAGTGGGACAGGTGGTTGTAAAATAACGGGGTAGGATCCAGGAAGGAGACTGATGGGCCGTCCTCGGGCGTCCCATCAAAAGGCCTGTTTGGGCCCTTGAGGGGCCTTGGAAGGGGCCTGGGCCTGGTTGCGTCTGTTGCCCGATGGTCTACGGCGGTTTAGGTTAGCACGCCGACTATTATAGGGCCTTGACCTGGCCTGGGTAAAGGGCCGGTAGGGCTGTTGCCGGAATGACCTCCTCTGGGTAGCCGGTGTGTGCATACCCAAGGTGCGAATGGCAATTCGACCATCTTTGAGGGTCTGAATTCTGGAGTCCGTTTTCTCCAAGAAGAGACCCTGGGTGTCGAACGGGAGGTCTTGAAGGGTGTACTGCACCTCAGGCGGCAAGGTGGAGGACTGCAGCCAGGAGATACGCCACATGGTCACACCAGAGGCCAGGTTTCTGGCTCCTGAGTCCACAGAGTCCAGAGCGGCCTGGATGGAGGACCGGGAGGCTTTTTTGCCTTCTTCCAAGAGGGCCGAAAACTCTTGACGTGAGGCGGTCGGGATCAGCTCTGAAAATTTCGCCAGGGACATCAAGATGTCAAAGGTGTAACGGGCGAGAAGAGCCATCTGGTTGGCAATCCGGAGCTGGAGGCCACCCGCCGAATAGACCTTCCGGCCCAACAGGTCCATGCGCCGTGCGTCTTTGGATTTTGGCGCCGGGGCGGGCTGCCCATGCCTCTCCTGGTCATTTACGGACTGTACCACGAGGGAGTCTGGAGTCGGGTGCGTATAGAGGTACTCGTATCCGGTGGGCGGGACCGAGTACTTGCGCTCCACGCCACGCGCGGTGGGAGGGACGGACGCCGGTGACTGCCAGATGGTAGTGGCATTCTGCTGAATGGTGCGGATGAATGGCAGGGCCACCCGCAGCAGGGCCTCAGCTCCAATGACGTTGGTCACCGGGTCGTCATCCTCCGGGACCTCCGCCATGGGGAGGTCGATAGCCTTTGCCACCCGGCGAAGAAGGTCTTGGTGGGCCCTCAAGTCAATAGGAGGGGGGTCTGCGGTAGAAGCCCCCGCCACCGCCTCATCCGGCGAGGATGATGAGGACAGACCTTGGACCACCGCTTCTGGAGCTGGTTCTTCCAGGGGGTGTGAAGCCGCCTCGGACCCTGGACGCTGAGCAGGACCAGGTGGCGACGGGGCCTCACCCGGTGGAGATGGGGGAGGTCTGCTCACCGTGGCTTCGGGCACCCTATGTTCGGCGCCCACGTGCCTTGGGGGAAAGGGGAGACCTTGAGGCTCGTGGTAGGCCCAAGGGACCCAAAAACCCCACTGCTGCGGTCCGTGGTCCTGGCCTTGGGGGACGGCCCGGAGATCTCTCCCGCTGCCCGCCTGAGAGGCGACTGAGGGCTGACGCGAAGGCCAAGGCGGGGCAGAGGCGCTGAAAGATTGCGCCGTGGATGCCGGCAGTAGGTCCCTGGACGGTGCCGAGGATCGGTGCCGGTCATCGCGGTGCCGGGATGGAGAGCGGGACCAGTGACTGTTGCGGTGCCGGGAGCTCGACCGGTGCTGGGAGCTCGACCGTGACCTCGACCGACAGCGTCGGCAGCGGCTTCGGGAGTCGCGGTGCCGGGAACGGTACCGGGATCCGGACCTCTCTCGGTACCGACGGTCGGGCGACCAGGAGCGTCTCCGGGAGTGCGACCGGTACCGCGATGTTGAGCGGTACCGGGACTGCGACCGGTGCCGAGATGGGGAGCGGTCCCGCGATGGTGAACGGTGCCGAGATCTGGAACGGCGTGGCGGTGACCGTCTGCGGGACCGGGAGCGGGACCGGGACCGACGTCTCTCTCGTCCGTCAGGGAGAGGCGGCCGCATCATCGCCGGCTTGCCCACTGACTGAACGGCCCGCACCGGCGGTGCCGGGGGCCGAAGGCTCGGTGCCTCTGTGAGCTCGATGAGCTCTCTCGCCGTCGAGAATGTCTCGGGCGTGGACGGGAGCTGCAGCTCAACCGCGGTTGGCACCGGGGAGCAGGGTCGTACCGGACTCAACGGCTCTTGCGGCGCCGGAGTCGACGGTACCGTGCACGGTTTGTGCACCACCACAGCCGGTACCGGAGGGGCCGGTGGTGGCTGGGCAAGCGGTCCCGAAGCATGCGGCTTAGAGGCCATCTGCCGTTTCCTCGCTGGAGAGAGGGAACGGTGCCGGGACGCCGGTGCCGGCTGCGGAGCTCGAGCAGTCTCGGTACCGGAGCGGCTCGGGGCTGCCGGTGCGCTGCGCGCCGATGACGATTTCGGTGCCGCTGGGGTCGGCGCGGGAGGTTGAAGTGTCGCCTCCATAAGTAGCTGCTTTAGGCGAGTGTCCCACTCCTTTCTAGTTCTCGGCTTAAACGCCGTGCAGATGGGACACTTATCTGGATGATGGGTCTCCCCGAGGCAGCGCTGCCAGGAGTCGTGCGGGTCCCCGACAGGCATGTGCCGCTGGCAAGCCGCACAGGGCTTAAACCCCGGTGCCTTGGGCATGAGCCTGCACCGGTTGTGGAAGAAGAGGGGCTAAACCCCCCTAATTCCCTAACTATACTATATCTAACTAAACTTATTCAACTAATCTAACACCTAAACTAACTTAACCAACTATGAACACGTAGGAAATGGAGAAATGCTAGGGCTGTGGAGGTAAAGGAGCACTTCACTGTTCCAACTGGCCGTCACGGGTGGTAAGAAGGAACTGAGGAGCAGACGGGCTGGCTGGGGTATATATCCAGCGCCATAGCGGTGCCACTCCAGGGGGCGCCCAGCCGGCCCGCCGGAGTTGCTAGGGTAAAAATGTTCCGAAGAGCCGTGCACACGCGGCGCGCACACCTACATGGAATGCATAGGAGCAATCACTCGAAGAAGAATTAATTTTTCTAGGTGTAAGTTCATTAGGGCAGTGGAATATGCTTGCTTGGAAATAACCCCAATAAACATCACATTATCTGTGCTTCGGACTTCTGGTCTTTTGCTGCTTGCTGTCTGCATGACAAGAACCAGGGAAGTGGGAGGGTGAAGGGAAAATACGCCACCTGATAACCAAGGAGGTGAGCCTTTAAGGAAGGTTTTAATACACTTTGGAACTGATCAGGGATTCCCCTGAGGACTGATGAGGGGGTGATGGTAAATACACATTTAGATCCTTTTCTTGTTTTATATCTTTTCCCCATAAGGCTGAACCTCTGGCACTGTCATGGATCCATAGGATCTGTGCAATGCCCTGGCTTTTAAACAGTCCTTGGGAGGTGCCCCTTGAGTGCACTAGACCCCCAAGGGCTCCCACTCTTCCACAAGGACAGGCCACTTAGCTTCAGCACCTGAGAATGAGCCACATCCTCAGTGCCCTTCCTCCACACTCCTCTCCACTTCTTCCCATTACTCTCAGCCAGCACCACCTTCCGGCACCTTGGGAGCTTCTTGTGTTCCCTCTACGTCTCTCACTACCTCATTCCTCCCTGCTGCTTCTTAGCTCTAACCCTGCACACACCCTCCCCATGTCCTGACACCCCAGAATTATCTACTCCCCCCTTCTCCTCCCCTCCCACAGCTCTGTTCTCCCTTCACCCATGGGGTCCTGAATGGCAACATTATACGCTCTCCTATCAAAATAGGAGCTCATCTGACTGTCACACAAGCCATGCATGAGTCATACACCCATTTACTCAATTTAGAATTCTACAGGTGGCGTATTTTCCTCTTAAAATGAGGAAAAGGCATGAAAGCTGCAGTTATTAATGTATCCAATAAGGATACATACAATGCAATTTTAAAATGACTGACGGCACCAAAAAGGCACATGTCCAAAAATGATACTAGTGGGTGGGAGAGGGCAAGGAAACTTGTCAAAACTTGTGTGACAAATAAAGGTATAACGTTATCACTACTCAGGTTCTTTAGAGATCCCACAGCTTCTAATAACCCAGGGGACAGGACTCCTTACCCAGCGAGGTCACCGTCTCATAGTTCTCCTGCATGACATCCCTGTAGAGGGCTCTCTGAGCGGGGTCTAGCAGAGCCCCCTCTTCCCTGGTGAAATGCACAGCCACCTCCTCGAAGGTCACCGGCCCCTGAAAGAGCAAGAGTCCAACACTCAGGACCTGCTGCCCCACTCACAACCCCACTGTTCACAGAACAGCAGCACCAGGGAAATGGAAGCTCCGGGAGGCACATGTTAACAGAGTCCCACCCCACCTTACCTAGAACAGACAGGTGGCATCAGAAGGTGGAAAGAGAGAAACTTTGTGTCTCCCAGCTGACAGACGGAGGCAGGGTCTTCACATTTATCACATAGCTACTAACCAGAGCTTAATATAGGAGATGGGGCTGGCTCTGGACCCTGCTGTTGGCTCCCTGGTTGGAATCCCAACTCTCTCCAAATAAAATATATGGAAGAAAGGGGAAGTCAATAGTAAAGAATTTAAGTTCGAAGGTCAGAATTGTAGAAAGCTGGCAAGGGAAGCTAACAGAAATCAATGATCAACCAATGAAAATAAGAAGGAAGTTTTTAAAAGTACAAAATTAATCCTAACAATGGTATTGATAAATTACTAGCTGGAAATGGCAGAATTATCAACAATCATGGAGAAGAGGTAAAAGTGTTCAATAAATATTTCTCTCCTGGATTTGGAGAAAAACAGATGATGTAACTCATATCATAAGATGTTGACACTGACAGTCTTTCCATTTCAACAATAACTCACAAGGACGTTAAACAGCAGCTATTCAAGTTAGATGTGTTTAAATCAGTGGGTCCAGATAACTAGAGTTTTGAAAGACCTGCTGGAGGAGTGTGGTGGACTGTTAATTTTAATTAGGACTTGGAACACTTGGGAAATTCCAGAAGACTGGAATAAAGCTAATGCTGTACCAATATTTTAAAAAGTATAAAAGAGATGAGGCAGCTAATTACAAGTGTGTCAGTCTGAAATCGATACTGGGCAAAAGAATGGAGCAGCCGATACTGGATTTCATTAATAAAGAAAGGAGAGTAATGTAATTAGTATCCATTAAAAAGGTTTAGACACAATAGATTCTATCAAACTAAGTGGATATCCTTATTGGATGAGATCAAAAGTTTGGTTGCAGCTAATAGTACTGATGTAATATACGTAGGCATATGAGTTGCTTCAGCACAATATTTTGACTAGAATGTACAAAATACACACGGCATACATTAAATAGATTAAAAACTGGGATTTTAAATAGGGAACCATGGTTGAGTGGATTTCTTTCTAGGGGGTTCCCATAAGATTGGATCTTGGCCCTGTGCTATTTAACATTCTTATCCATGACCTGGAAGAGAATATAAAATCATCACCGATAAAGTTTGCAGTTGCCACAAAGATCGGGGGTGGGGGTAACTAATGAAGTGTCAGTAGGTTCAGGCGCCAGCACTGGGAGTCTGGGAAGTTTTCCCAGCCCTGGCTAGGGGGTTATTTCCTGTTCCACAAAGAGGGCAAGTTCCATTCCCAACACCTGTGCCTTGACATTAGGACCTATCTGACACTACAGCCCATATTCAGCATAGTGGCAGGATTATAATATGATTAGGACATGAGGCATTTTGTACAAGATGAGTCACGTGCGGTGTCATTGGAAAAGTTATGATTTGCTGAATACGATTATCCTACCTGTGTGCATGGATCATGTTTGTATCTGAAGTTATGGATATTGACTTTGTATCTGTCTTTCAAATGTGCTTACTCTGGGTAACACCCACAACGAGCCTTTCAGGTACAACAATGAAGAAGCCAGACAGAGCTGATGGCTCATCAACAAAGACAATGGACTGTGGAAGAGCTTAGCCCTCCTGTGAATGTTTCAGCCAGCCTATGAGTCATGGCTACTATGACTCAGCAGGGCACTCTAGGGCATGTGACCAGACCACATGACAATGA
Organism: Mauremys mutica; assembly: GCF_020497125.1. Lineage (NCBI taxonomy): Eukaryota > Metazoa > Chordata > Testudines > Geoemydidae > Mauremys > Mauremys mutica. The sequence continues at coordinate 33,140 of NW_025423188.1, forward strand.
ACTTCATTTTGGTACCTGTATTTTTCCACAAACCAGACTGGGAACTGAGTTTGGAACAAATGGTTCCTGCCCTATGGAAAAGCTACATAAGGTGGGGTGTGACATCATCTCTTGGCCTCATTCCCCACACACAAGAGAACTCCTGGCAGCACCTGAGCAACAAAGACTGAAGTGGGGGAAGTGCTGGTCCCAGGGTAAAGGGATTTCTAGCTTGTGTATGGAAACTTGGTGGACTATCATCAGTCAGGGTGAGAAATTGCTAATTCAAATTCTATCCAGATAGTATGTTAGGCTTAGTTTGAGTTTTTGGTTATATAAGTAATCTGCTTTGATCTGTTTGCTAACACTTATGGCTGGGAAATTGGCTGTTGTCTTCTCTCTCTCCTTGAGTGGCTCAGGTAAAGCACTCAGGTAGCTTAGTTGGGTGTATGGCGCCACCTGCTGTCGTGTTGGGTGATAACAGGCCCTGGAGAGGCTGGCTGAATGTCCAGCAAAGCAGTGTGAGAAGGGCCAGCCCAGCTTGAGGGTTAGAGCAGCGGTCCCCAACCTTTTTGGCACTAGGGACCGGTTTCGTAGAAAAAATAATTTCCGCAGACCTGCCCCCTATCTGACCCCCACCCACTTCCTGCCCCCCCGACTGCCCGCCCCCCTCAGAATCCCCGACCCATCCTGCTCCTTGTCCCCTCACCATCCCCCAGAGACCCCCACCACCCTGGGACCCCGCCCCTACTCTCTGTCCCCTGACTGCCCCAACCCCTATCCCCCACCCCCGCTGAGTCCTGACAGACCCCCCCCGGAACACCCACAATCCAACCCCCCCGCATTCCCTGACCGCTCCCCCAACCTCCGCCCCCTCTCTGTGCCCTGACTGTCCCCAGGACTCCCTGCCACCTAGCCAACCCCCCTGGCCCCAGCCTCTTACCCCCAGCTCCCTCCTCACCCGGAGCCTCAGCGCCTCGCCCGACAGCTGCAGCGTGTCTCCGGCGGGGCCTGAGCTCCGTCCTGCTCCGAGCCACGTGGGGAGGGGGCGGGGCTGGGAGCTCCACGCCGAGCGGAGGCAGCTGAGCTCAGCCCGGAGCTTGCAGCCCCGCCCCCTCACCAAGCGGCCCTGAGGGGGCGGGGCTTAGGGGCCCTGCCGGAGACACGCCGCTTGATGTGCTAGGGGTCGGTTCGCGGCCCGGTTCCTACCGGTCCACGGCCCGGGGGTTGGGGACCCCTGGGTTAGAGGGCACAGCGGTTCCCAGACTGCCCCCTGGGGGTGACAACCCATCACACCCTAAACTACACTAGTGTCAGCAGGTTTGTCACATCCTGTCCCCTCCCTTTCTCCACCCAGGATATTTCCTGCCTCCCACCATCTCTAGCAGCTCCCACCAGTGGTGAGCTCCAGCTGGGTCCCATGAACCGGTTGTTAAATTTAGAAGCCTTTTTAGAACCGGTTGTTCCAGGACAACTGGTTCTAAAAAAGCTTTTAAATTTAACAAATGCTCGGGCAGCTGTCCACCCGGCCCCCGGCCCCAGCTCACCTCCCCTTCTCCTCTGAAAGCTCCACCCTTCTTCTCCTCCCCCTTTGAGGTTGTGGGGGGCTGGATAGGGGTCGGGGCAGTCAGAGGGCAGGATACAAGGGGGCTGAATGGGGGCAATGGTCCCGGGGGGCAGTCAGGAAGGAGCAGGGGTTGGATGAGGTGGTGGGGGGCAGTCAGGGACAGAGAGAAGGGGTGGTTGGATGGGGCAGAGGTTCCAGGGGGGCATCAAGAATGAGAGGAGGGGTTTGATGGGGCGGCAGGGGGCAGTCAGGGGATGGGGGGGATGGGTCAGGGGTCCCCGGGGGGGGTGTCAAGGAGCATGGGGGGTTGGAAGGGGCACGACCCCTAGGGGGGCATGACCCCCTCGTGAGGTGAGGACAAGGGAACCTGTTGTTAATATTTTGGCAGCTCATCACTGGCTCCCACCCTCCTACACATTTACTGCTTCTCTCCCTCCAAGCAGAACCCACCACCAGCTCCCTGAGAATCCCTTACCTGAGCCAGCTCCATTGCAGCCATTTCCTTCCCCCTGGGAGGAGGGGATGATCTGGGGAGAAACGTGGACATTATTCTGTAGCCTGCCAGGGCGAGAAGGGCAATGTGAGAGAATTCAGACAGGGCTTCTGTCCTTTCCACATGTCGATTCCCCCCAGCATTGTTCCCTGCTAATGGACATTCTAGGTTCTGCCACACTGTGAAGCACAGAGTGACCGTATCCCAGTACAGGCCTAGCCCCCTCCCACCAGGGCGTGACCCTCTGAGACATGGTGAAACCCTCCCAGCAGCAGAGTCTCTCTGTTACACTTATCAAGTTTGCGGGCGATACCAAGCTGGGAGGGGTTGCAAGGACTTTGGAGGGCAGAACTGAAATTCAAAATCATCTGGACAAACTGGAGAAATGGTCTGAATAGGATGAAATTCAATAAGGACAAATCCAAAGTACTTCATTTAGGAAGGAACACTCAGTGGCACACATACAAAATGCGAAATGACGGCTTAGGAAGGAGCGCTGTGGAAAGGGATCTGGGGGTCCTAGTGGATCACAAGCGAAATAGGAGTCAACAGTGTTGCAAAAAAGCAAGTATCATTTTGGAAAGTATTAGCAGGAGTATTGTAAGCAAGACACGAGAAGAAATTCTTCCACTCTACTCCACGCTGATTAGGTCTCAACTGGAGTAATGTGTCCAGTTCTGGGGGCCACATTTCAAGAAAGATGTGGACAAATTGGAGAAAGTCCAGAGAAGGGCAACAAAAATGATTAAAGATCTAGAAAACATCACCTATGAGGGAAGATTGAAAAAAACTGGGGAAGACTCAGAGGGGACATGACCATAGGACAAGAAGCAATGGATTTAAGGCGGTTTAGGATGGAGATTAGGAAAAAAACTCCCTAACTGTCAGAGTGGTTAAGCACTGGAATAAATTGCCCAGGGAGGTTGTGGAATCTCCATCACTGGGGATATTTAAGAGCAGGCTGGACAAACACCTGTCAGAGATTGTCTAGATAATACTGAGTCCTGCCTTGAGGGCAGGGGACTGGCCTAGATGACCTCTAGAGGTCCCTTCCAGTTCTATGATTCTATGAACCAAAGGCCAGTGAAGAGCAGAATCAAAGGAGTCACTCTGGGGATTCTCCCTGTCACTGTCCCCAAGGCAGCTCTCTCAGGTTAACTAAGTTGTTGGATGCTCCAGCCTTTATCCAGTCTCTCCTGGCAGTGCCCCTTTCATTGGCAGGGCCTAGTTTTAGCTTTTGGGAAGTGTGACCCCGGGGGCTCTGAGACTGGGCCTTCTTGCCTCAGCACATCTTGTTCCTTTCTGTGGCTCCCCAGTGAGTCCCAATGAGTAGATACTCCTCATACAGACTGTGAACATAAGAACGGCCCACTGCATCAGAGCAATGGTCCATCTAGCTCAGTGGCCAATGCCAGGTGCCCCAGAGGGAATGAACAGAACAGGTAACCATCAAATGATCCATCCGCTGTCACCCATTCCCAGCTTCTGGCAAACAGAGACGAGAGACACCATCCCTGCCCATCCTGCCTGTGACACTGGCAGACGAGGTGTTAGCTCTTACACAAGCCTCTATATCTTAATTGAACATGGAGAAACACACAGTGGAATCGGTCTGACTCCACTGTGTTAGTATTGTTAAAACAGGTATTAGGATTCTAAGAACATGTTTAGACTTCATTGAATGCTTGTGAGTTGCTGTCTGGGTTAATACCTGACTAGTTGCATTGTGAGCCTCTGTGGCTCTGTAAATCACCACACAGGAGAGAGACTTTACCTAGGTGAAGTGCTGATTGACAGCCGAATGCATTACACCCTGCCTGGCAGGAAAGGTCCATCCACACCAGAGACACTATTATGGGATGTTAAAGACAAAAGACTGTTGTGCTCTTGACTTCCCATTAGCTGAGTTTCCAGCTCAGAGCACATGGCAGGAAGGGGATGAAAAACCCCACACAGAAGGAACTGATTATCTGTATGCTGCTTGGACTCTGGGGGGCAAAGTTCCTAGGCATAAGCACGAGATCCCCAGCTGCTTAGCCGAGGTTAGTCCTAAAGAATATGCAGAGCTTGCTTATTAGAGAAGCTTCTATTATCTTTGACATTTAAGACTGTAATTTGTCTGCATCTGGATGATTGGCTGCTGTGACAGGGCAAGGCCAGATGGCTCTAGGAAAGTAGTGAGAAACAGGTATGTTAGCCCCAGGCTAAACAAATCCCTGTTACCATGGTAACCAATGACAGTTGCTCCAGGTTAATCAAGACACCTGGGGCCAATTAACATCCTTCCAGAAAGCTGTGGAGACAGCTAGGTTGATTGGGACCCCTGAAGCCAATCAGGGGCTGGCTGAAACTAGTTAAAGAGCTCCCAGTTAGGCAGGTGGGTGTGCAGAACAGGAGCTGTGGGAGCGACAGAGCAGTACACACCAGATCAGGCACAAGGAAGGAAGGAAGCCCTGAGGTAAGGGTGAAGTGGAGCCTGAGGAAGTGGGGCTGCTGTGGGGAAGTAGAACAGGGAATTGTGTGTGTCCTGTTTCTAAAAGGTCAGATACCACAGCTGATACTATTAGGGTCCCTGGGCTGGAGCCTAGAGTAGAGGGGGGTCCTGGGCTCCCCCCTTTGCTGCCCTGATTAATCACTGAGACTGGGAGACAACAGAGACTGTGCAAGGGAGGGTAGCTTTGCCTCCCCTCCCTCGCTGGCTTACGATGAAAATGGCTCAGTGGGCTGTGACACTTGTCCCTAAAGAGAAGGGCTACGTGGAGGGTCACAGTGAGCCTCTGAGGCTAGTGAAATCCACCAGGAAATGCAGGGCCCATGGAGACAAGGACAGAGCATTGTCACACTGCTTTAACTTTCTAAACAACTCTCATTTCCTTTCAAATAAATCTTAATACTGGTTGTGACAGGACTGGCTACAAGTGTTGTCTGTGTTGGGAGATCTAAGAGTCATTTGACCTAAGGAAATGACTGGTCCTTTGGGCCTGGCAGTAACCTGAACATTGCTGTGATTCGTGGGGTAAGGCAGGGTTCTCAACCAGGGGTCTGGGGGCCCCTGCGGGGCCGTGAGCAGCTTTCAGGGGGCTGCCAAGCAAGGCCGGCATTAGACTCGCTGAGGCCCAGGGCAGAAAGCTGAAGTCCCAGCGCATGGGGCTGAAGTCTGGGCCCCTGAGCCCCACCACCCAGGGCTGAAGCAATGTAGCTTTGTGGGGGTCTGGGGCCCCAGGAAGTTGCCCTGTTTGCTACCCCCTAACACCAGCCCTGGCTTTTATATGCAGAAAACCTGTGACTATAGTTCATTGGTGCAACCACTTATATATTTGCAGCAAATGTTGCACAACAGTTGTCGTGTAAGGTGTCTATGAAAAGGTTATAATTTGCTGATGATGATGATACTACCTGTGTGGGTGTATCATTTTTACAGTCAAAGTTATGAATGTTGGCTACGTTCTTGTACATCAATGTGTTCTGATTCTGAAGTAGCCTTAGTAAAGCATTAGGTCAGCTTCTTCAGAAAGGAATTTGCAAATCAAGTGCCCAATCAAGAAACACTTAAAGGACCTTGGGGAAACTCCAATCCACATACCCTGGTGGGCCGGGCCAGTTTCTTTACCTGCCACATCCACGGGTCGGCCGATTGCAGCTCCCACTGGCCGCGGTCTGTCGTCGCAGGCCAATGGGGGATGCAGGAAGCGGCGCAGGCTGAAGGATGTGCTGCCTGCCACTTCCCACCGCCGCCATTGGCCTGGAGTGACAAACTGTGGCTAGTGGGAGCTGCGATCGGCCAAACCTGCCAACATCGCAGGTAAACAAACTGGCCCGGCCTGCCAGGGTGCTTACCCTGGTGAGCCGCGTGCCAAAGGTTGCTGATCCCTGAGCTAAAATATTTAAGAGACAAGTCAGTTGAAAATACAGTGGTGCAAGAACAAAGTAACATCGCTTCCCATTGTTACACAGCTTCCAGGTGCTGGAGGCTGCAATCCCCTGTCCTTAACATGGTTATTGGGCTGAAATCTCCCCTTGGCCAGTCAGAGACAGACACGTACCTGTGTCGCTCCCCAGCTCCCGTTGCAGCGTCTCTAGGGGAAGGAGAAGATGGGAGAGGTGAGAATTCAGGCCCTCACATTCATGGAGAAACCCCCATTGCTTATTAATGGAACTGCTGTTAACGACGAGATGGTGACAGAGATCAGAGGCCGATAACGCAGCCGCTGCAGACAGAGCCAGCCCCATAGGGCTGCTCCATGGGGAAGGGTGACTCGCTGAGCTGGGCTGTGAGATGGAGCCCAGGATCAGTGACATCACTAGAGTCCTCGACTCCTCCCCAGGGCGCGGGTTGCTCTAACCAGAGGAGACGCCACCCCCAGACTCCAACTCACCTTTGAATCCCAGCAGCACCTCCTGCAGCATGGCACTTCGCAGAGAGAAATCGCTGAGTCTCTTCTCCAGCTCCGCAAACGACGGCTCTGGCTTCCGAAATGTCCCGTCCTCCCTGCTGGGGAAAGGAGGGGTGATAAATAGGCCTGAGCCCAGCAACCCCCAAACTTCACGAAACCTGGATCTGAGCTTTGTAGCCTGAGATAGTCAATGTCAGGGTGAGTCACCCCAGCCCTGTGCTCCCCAGAGAGACGGGAAGTGGGGAGACACTAGAGCAAGGAACGGAGACATTGTTCAGGAGCTTTCTCAGGGATGCTCTGGTTCTGTGGGGGGCAGAGCCACCCCCTACGCTGGGTTACTGCAGGAACAAGGGGCACCAGCACGGAGATTATGTGGAAAGGGAGGAGACACAGACCAGAGAGTGGGCAGGTCCTACATGCTGACAGTGGCCACAGACAGAGCCCAGGGCTCCAGCAGGGAATGAACGTGGGCCCTTTAATGCCAAAACCCCCCAACCCTTCAGCTGAAGCAGTAACCCTGGGACATCCAGCTCATTTGGCAGAGAGGGCCACATTGCCCTGTCCGTTACGGCCAGTAGCCCAGGACATCAGGTTAGGACTCTGTGCCCTGCTCCATTCACAGCAGAACACCCACTGCTCTCCATGGGACACCCACGTACGAAGAACAAGGGGGGAATCTGCCCTTCGTATGGGAAATAAAATTTTAGTTCTTAGTATTTTGCCAAGTCTTTGTCTGTCACGTTCAGTGTCACTCAGGAGGAAAACAGCCCCCTCCTGGACACCCCTGTAGGGCCCTGCTGGTTCTTCCCTGTGTTTCCCTGCCTTTCCCACCCTCCCTTCCCCATTTCTCTCTCGCTTCCTTGTCCTTGTGTCTCTCCTCTGTTCTTCCCTCCCTACGGCAACCCCCTATTCCCACCCCACAAAGGCTTCACTCCCACCCCCTCCCCGTTCCACCTGCTCGAGTGATCAGCCAAGGAATGTTTAATGTTCACATCAAAGTGCTGCCATTTCAGTTGACACCCCGCTGACATTAACAGGGGACAGGAGAGTTCACGCTCTCAGAGCTACGGCTTCAGGCTGCTGGCAGCTCCAGCAAGGCAACACTGTCTCCGTTTACACTGGGGAGGTGCTGAGGGCCGGCAACTCACTTTAACAAATGCGAAAGCTGAGATTCTGCACCCTCTGAGTACGTGACGCGGCCACGTCAGTCCAGGAGACAGGCATGGTCTGTCCCATCAGCCCTGGGTCTAGCAGCCCTGCTGTGACCTCATGAGCGACCAGACAGTAACCGGCTCTTCTCCTACCCGAGTCAGCCGCTAGGGGAGACAGAATCACACGCTCCCAGGGCAGGGGGCAGCTTCCTATTCAGTGCAGTTATCAAACCTAGCGGCCCATGAGGGGGAGCTAAATGGAGCCCAGGACTTACCTGCCCCCAGTGCTCCCAGCACCCTAAAAAGGAGAGAAAGAGGAGGCCGTCAGGGGAGTGTCCCTGGGCAGGGAGGCCTCCTGCTCTGCAGGGGTCACCACTGAGGCCTCGGGCAGTAGGGGAATTTCAGGTTTACATTCCCAGAGCTGCTGCCCCCCTACCAGCCCCAGCAATCCCTGCGGGCAGGTCCCACTGTGGAAATCTTCTCCCCAGGGACTTTACAGGCAGAAGATATTTCTCTGCATTGAGAATCAAATTCCCCCCAGGGCTGAGAGACTCAGAAGGCCCCTGGCCCCACTAAACCCATTAACCTGCACTGACAGGGGCCTTAGGCCTGGCTCGGGACCTCAGCATGGTGGGGGAGGGGATTTCACCCTCCAAGTGCAAATGCAGAGAGACATTTCCAGGAGAGAAGGTCTTGGGGCTGCAGCATCCAGGACTCCCAGGGCCCATCCCTGGCACCGCTGCCAGACTCACTGGGTGACCTTGGGCAGGGCTCTGCCCCTCCCTCTGCCTCACTTTCCCCATTTCTCCCAGAGGGATAATGCCCCTGACCCCACTCTGTAAAGTGCTTTGGGGTCTAGGGCTCAGAAGCACCTAGAGAAACGCTGTGTATGATCATTGCAACGACAGCCTGACCTGCAGGGGTTGGCTCAGCGGCTGCTGCCCCTTCTCTCCTCCCCTCTCGCTGAGCAGGGAAATCTGCCAGGACAGGCTGCAGACGCCCTCATCCCTTCTCTGGACAATGGCTCCCTCCAGCTCCTCCAGCCGGGCCAGCAGCCGCTGCTCCTGCTCCTCCAGAAACCCTCGCAGCTCCTGCCACTCCCAGACGATCTTCTGCCTCTCGGCTGCCGTCTGTTTCTGCAACAGGGAGAAGGCGGCTCAGTAACAGGGGAACATAGAACATAAGAACAGCCAGACTGGATCAGACCAAAGGCCCATCTAGCCCGGTATCCTGTCTTCTGACAGAGGCCAATGCCAGGTGCCCCAGAGGGAATGAACAGAACAGAGAATCAACAAGTGACCCATCCCCTGTCGCCCATTCCCAGCTTCTGGCAAACAGAGGCTAGAGACACCATCCCGCTCATCCTGGCTAATAGCCACTGATGGACCTGTCCTCCATGCACTTCTCTAGTTCTTTTTAGAACCCTGTTAGGCCTTGTCTACACTACAAGACTATTTCGAATCTACTTAAGTCGAATTTGTGGATTCGACCATATGAAGTCGAATTTGTGTATCCACAGTAAAGACACTAATTCGAATTTCTGAGTCCACATTAACAGGGCCGGCATCGACTTTCGAAGCGGTGCACTGTGGGAAGCTATCCCACAGTTCCCGCAGTCCCCGCTGCCCATTGGAATGCTGGGTAGAGCCCCCAATGCCTGCTGGGGGGAGAAATGTGTCGAGGGTGGTTTTGGGTAACTGTCGTCATTGAACCGTCAATCACGCCATCCCTCCCTCCCCTCCCTTAAAGCGCCTGCGGGCAATCTCTTCGTGCACTGTTCTGGTCAGTGATAGCGCGGACGCCAAATCACTGCAAGCATGGAGCCCGCTGCTATCATCGCCGTTTTCTCCTCCTCGCACTTTATCGTCCACCTCTTCCACAGTCAGCTGCTGAGCAATTGGGCTACTTTTCAATGGTGCTGCAAGCACTGGGGGACCATAGGGGACGTTTTACCAACATGAATGTCGGGTGGCCGGGCAAGGTTCATCATGCGTGTGTTCTCAGGAACTGTGGGCTGCGCATACGCCTGCAGGAAGGTAGTTTCTTTCCGGACCATGAAATAACTGTTGGGGATGCACATCATAGAATTCTATGATTCTATGATGTGCAGACGCCTATAGTCATCCTCGGAGACCCAGCCTGCCTGCTAATGCACTTGCTCATGAAGCCCTATACAGGCGCCTGGGACAGCGACAAGGAACTCTTCTAATCCCAGCGATCAGCGAGCAGCGTGACCTGTGGCTGGTCAGTTTTTCTACAGAGAAGCTGAACGTGCCCCTGTTTCTTTGCCCAGTTACTGTTGACTCTCCTCTTCGGTTACATACCCCGTTCACCCCGTTTCCCCCACTTCCAACACACGTGTAAAAATAAAATACATGTCACACTGTTACTTAAGAGAGGTTTCTTTATTCATGACTTTTCGTTAAAGGCTTGACACTGGGACGCAGACTGTGTTGGGTAGGGTGTGCGCTGATGTAAAGACCGCCTCTAAACTCAAGAAATGACAGGCTCCTGCTCCTACAGCGGTCCGCAGTGCCGGAATGCTTCTTTCAACGGAGCCTGCCATCCCTCTTTTTCGAATTCTGTGTGCGGGGGGATATGTGACCTTGTGGCGGCGGAGGACGGATACAGATTCCTCTGCTGCGTGACTCTGCGGTCCAGGACAAGGACCGCTGTATAAGATCTGTAACCGCCCTCCCCCGCTACAAAGTCACATCCCCACCGCCCACACAGAACCTGGAAACCACCTCCCATACCGACCATGGTGCCTACTGACTGCAGTGTGTGTGTTACCCGCTGCTGATCCGGCTCCCATGTCTGTACCCTGGGAAAGGTGCCTGTCCTATGCAATTAGCAACGCACTTCCCCACGCACCCCATTGAAACACAGTCTTCAGTGAAGAAACATGACGGAAACAGTACTTAACAGCAAAGTATTTTTATTACTTAAGTACACAGTTATGGGATGGGACTGGGATTGGGACTTGTTTGAGTCCGGAAGGGAAGGACTTATGCAAACGTAGGGTATGAGAGCTTTTGGTTACTTGAGCACTCTGCTGGGGTGCAGTGACAGTATTCACGGCCCAGGGCGGGCATCCTCCTGGTTATTTAGGGTGAGGGGGGGTATGTGACTTTGTGGCGGGGGAGGGCAGTTGCAGAGATACTGCCGGGGGCTCTGTCCTGCAGCGGTCCTGCAGAACATACACAAGGCGCCGGAGCGTGTCCGTTTGCTCCCTCACTAATATAAGCATTGCTTGAGTCGCCTGCTTGTGTTCCTCACGCCACCTCTCCTCCCATTCGCTGTGTGAGCGCTGGTACAGAGAGACTTTCTCCCTCCACTGCCTCTGCTGTTCCGCCTCGGCTAGGTAGCAGCCCACACATTCATCGAAAATCGTGTCCCTTGTCTTTTTCTTTCGCCGCCTAATCTTCGCCAGCCTCTGCGAGGGGGATGCTGTGGAAGGTCTGGAGACAGTGGAAGCTGTGAGATGGGAAACAGTTAGTGAATTCCTTGCAAAGATACTTTTTTGCGAACAATTAACTGAGTCTAGGCTGTCTCTGTGAATTTTTTGTTGAGACCCCTGTGCCTGCTGTTGCACAAATCATTTGCGCGGTGGATTCTGGGTAAATGTCGCCAGTCATTCCTTCCTCCGGGAAAGCAAGGGCAGACAATCATTTCGAGCACGTTTTCCATGAAATGCCCTGGCACACGCCATAGCGTGGCAACAATGGACCCTATTTTGCCTTTTGTGTATGTCACCGTATGTGTACTAGATGCCGCTGACAGAGGCGGACCAGCAGCGCTACACAGCAGCATGCTTTTGCTTTTGCATGACAGCAGCGATGGTTACCAGGCATACTGTACCGTCTACCATACCATGAACTGGTAAGAAGACGGTAATAAGATGGTCATGGTTACCTGTCCTTTTGCACTGCAGCAGTTGGTGCTGTCATAAGTGCCCCTGGCCGATCAGCCAGGGGCGCAAAAGCCAAAATTGGGAATGACTCCCTGAGTCAATCCCTCCTTTTTGGTATCTAAAAATAGAATCAGTCCTGCCTAGAATATGGGCAAGTGTAATAGAGAACCACTGTATCATAGAACCAGAGAGCACAGCTGCTCTGTGTCAGGTCCTGCAGAAATTATGAGCTGTATGCTATTCACAGGAGGTGCTCCTGCAACAACACCACCTGTTCATTCCGTTCTTCCCCCAGCCTTCCTGGGCTACCATAGCATTGTCCCCCCACTTGTGTGATGAAGTAATAAAGAGTGCAGGAATAAGACACAGTGACTTCTTTGTGAGAAATGAGTGGAAGGAAGCCTCCAGCTGCTATGATATTCCAGACAGGACATTAAGGAGTGTGGAGGAAAGAGCCCATCATCCCTCTGCAAGTCCAGGTGCAATTGAATCTTTTCTTTACACAGGAAGGGTGGGGGCTGATGGAGCTCAGCCCCCTGTTGCAATTATGAGGACGGTTACCAGCCATACTGCACCATCTACCATGAAAAATTAGGGCCAGGCGCCCTTCATCGACCTCACGGATGCTAGTCGGCATGGTTACCTGTCCTTTTGCACTGCCCCATGTGTCAATAGGCTGATGATGAGGACGGGTATCAGCCATATTGCACCGTCAGCCACCCATGGCGGGGGGGGAGCAAGGATGTTGGTGTTGAGTGCTGCAGCATCGCGTCTATCTGCAGCATTCAGTAAAGATACGGTGACATGTAAAAGAGTCAACAGAGGATTGTTTTCCCTTTCACTTCTGGGGGTGGGGGGGGGGGTGCGCAAATTGCCGAACTATGCCCTGACCCACCGCGGACACTGTGTTTGACCCTAGAAGCATTTGGAGCTCATCCAAGAATGCAAATGCTTAGCGGAGACAGCAGGAACTGTGGGATACCTTGCGTCCTCATTCCCCTCTCCCTCCATGAGCGTCCATGATATTCTTTGCCTTTCCGTTACGCTCGTCACGCAGCTGCGTGCTGAGTCTGTGCTATGCCGTCTGTCTGGAGATTTTTTAAACATACTTTGGACCAGGCGTAAAATTACAGTAATTACCCTAAATAGATGCAGGAGTCTCCTAGCGAGATCACCCTGAGGACGGTCACTGAAGGAGATAGAGAGCGCATGCTGCGTGAAAGCTAGCACGAACCAGGGCCCGATGCAGCTGTGCTCGGGGAGGCAGTGCTCCATGAGTAATTAATGAAAGCCTCGCGCGGAAATGTGTGCTACCACGGAGCACCCAATAAGGCAGCTCTCCCTAGGAACCTCCTGCTGATGCTTTTCGAGTAACCCCAGGAGAGCTTCGTGGAGATCTCCCTGGAGGATTTCTGTTCTATCCCCATATATAGAGAGACCTCCTTTTCACACACTTAAGATTCCTGTTACATTAATAATAAAAGTTAACATGGTTAAAGCACTTACCGACTGCTCCTTCCCCTGATTCAGGATCCGGGTTCATGGCCGGGGAGGGTTGGTAGGGGATCTCCGTGACGGTGATGAAGAGATCCTGGCTCTCCGGGAAACCAGCGTTGTAAGCGCTGTTGCCTGCCTCGTCCTCCACAAACCCTTCCTCATCTTCCCCGTCCGTGAACATTGTCGAGGAACTGTCCGTCGACACTGTCCCATCATCAGAGTCCATGGTCACTGCTGGGCCACTGGTGGCAGGCTCCGTAGCGTCCATTTGCCGCTTTGATTTTTTTGTAGCCTTGTCTGGGGTCCTTGATTTTCACGCGGAACTGCGTTGCATCCCGGCTGTATCCTCTCTCTGTATCATGGCTTTGGAGACCTTCTCGTAGGTCTTTGCATTCCGTGCTTTGGAGCGCAGCTCCGAAAGCACAGACTCCTCGCCCCACACAGCAATCAGATCCATGACTTCCCGGTCAGTTTATGCCGGGTCCCTCTTTCTATTCTTGGATTGCCCGGACTCCTCTGCTGGAGAGCTCTGCATTGCTGCCGGTGTTCACAAAATGAGATTCTAACTGTCCAGAAAGGAAAAGGAATTCAAATTTTCCCGGGTCGTTTCCTGTGTGGCTGGTCAGAGCATCGAAGCTCGGACTGCTGTCCAGAGCGTCAACAGAGTGGTGCAGTGTGGGATAGCTCCCGGAGCTACTAAGTTCGATTAGCATCCACACCTAGCCTAATTCAAGCTAGCCATGTCGAATTTAGCGCTACTCCACCTGTCGGGGTGGAGTACCAAATTCGAACTAAAGAGCCCTCTAGTTCGAATTAAATGGCTTCCTGGTGTGGACGGTTGACCGGTTAGTTCGAATTAACGCTGCTAAATTCGACTTAAAGTCCTAGTGTAGACCAGGCCATAGTGTCTTGGCCTTCACAACATCCCCTGGCAAGGGGTTCCACAGGTTGACTGTCTGTACTGTGAAGAAATACTTCCTTTTGTTTGTTTTAAACCTGCTGCCTATTCATTTCATTGGATGACCCCTAGTTCTTGTGTTATGAGGAGGAAATAACACTTCCTTATTTACTTTCGCCACACAAGTCATGATTTTATAGACCTCTACCATATCCCCACTTAGTCGTCTCTTCTCCAAGATGAACAGTCTCAGGCTGCGGAGTGTAGCCATAGCCTCAGTCTTATTAATCTCGCCTCATGCGGAAGCTGTTCCATATCCTTCATCATCTTTACTGACCTTCCCTGAACCTTTTCCAATTCCAATATATCTTTTTTGAGATGGGGCGACCAGATCTGCACACAGTATTCAAGATGTGGACATACCATGGATTTATATAGAGGCAATAGGATATTTTCTGTTTTATTGTCTATCCCTTTCCTAATGATTCCCCACATTCTGTTTGCTTTTTTGACTGCTGCTGCAGACTGAGTGGATGTTCCCAGAGAACTATCCACAGTGACTCCAAAATCTCTTTCTTGAGCGGTAACAGCTAATTTAGACCTCATCATTTTATGTGCATTTGATATGATCTTTTCCAATGTGCACTATTTTGCATTTATCAACATTGAAATTTATCTGCTCCATAACAGGAGAAAATCATAAATGCACCTGGGGGCGGGTGGCAGAACATAAGATCTCTTGCGGTGGGGGATGGGAAGTTCATTTATCCCGGGAAGGGAGGAGGGATCAGGACCGGGGTGAGCTGTACATCACCTACAGGAGGGACACTTCTCTCCAAAACCTCATCAACGTGCACTGAGCCAAATCCTCCGTCTCTGCAGCCCACATTTCATCTCCTTCCTCCCCATCCCCCCAGGAGCTAGAAAGGATCCCTGGTCACTGTGACATCCAGGCAGCCCGTGGGCAGGGGCTCTGGGCTAACAGACTGACCCTCTCCTGCCCAGCAGCCTCCTGCATCCTAAGGGCATCATGTTACCCCCGTGTCTGCCCCTGCAGGCTCCCTGGGCTCCAGCGGGGATGGGTCCCTGGCTGAGGCGGGCAGGGTGGGCCCTGCACTCACCAGGTCATTCTTATGCCAGGCAAACCTAAGTGGCGGGGGGCTCTGGGCACCTACCAGCAGCTCCTCGCTCTGCCGCTCCTCCTCGGCTTTGGCTGCTTCTCTCTCTTTTCCCAGAGGGGCCAGATGCTTTTGTGGGGCCTCCTGGAAGAAGCAGGGGAGGGAGGGTTAGAAACTGCTGCAAACCTCCCAGCTGCCAGATTTCAGGGCCCGTCCTGCCCTGCAGACACCTGTGCAGGGTCCCTGGGACTCAGACTGAGAGGAGCTGGTGAAACAGGGAGCAGCTTTTCCAGAGGAAACGCAGGGCCCCAGGCTGCAGGGACAGGGGTGCAGCCCAACCCCCAGCTCCCCGGGGCCTCACCCACATCCCAAGCAGCCAACTTCAGACAGTCCCCCACTTTCCCCAGCGCCAGCCTCCAAAGCTCCCGCAGGGCCAGATCTGAACATGGAGCCCCCCCAAACATCCCCCAGCCCTGACCCCCCCAGTGCACCCCAAACTCCCAGCTCCCAGCAGCCCCACAGCCGCCATCCCCAACTGCTCCCCCCCAGCCCTGACCCACAGTGCACCCCAAACTCCTAGCTCCCCCCCAGCCCTGACCCCCCCAGTGTGCCCCAAAGTCCCAGCTCCCCCACAGCCCCATCCCCAGCCGCTCCCCCAGCGCACCCCAAAGTCCCAGCTCCTCCCCAGCCCACAGCGCACCTCAAGCTCCCAGCTCCCCCCCAGCCCCCAGCCGCTCCCCCCCAGCCCTGACCCCCCAGTGCACTCCCAGCTCCCCCACAGCCCCCATCCCCAGCCACCCCCCCCGCCCGGCTCTGACACCCCAGATCCGCCCCCGGGCCCAGCCTGGGCTCCGAGCTCTGCAGCCGAGCTGCGCTCCGGCCCCTCCTGCAGCTCCCGGCCCAGCCGCTCCCGGGCTCCGTCGCCCCGGCCCCGCCCCGGGCAGCCCTGCTCCGGCCGCGCAGAGCTCGGGGACCCCCCGGGCAGGGGGCGAACCAGGCAGCTTTTTTTATTTTAATGTCCCCTCCCACAGACAGCACCGCTCGGCAGGGGCTTCCCAGGGCTGGTTCTTACAGACACAGGCATCCCCCTGCCTAGCCAGTGCAGCTCCCCTCTGTCTGATCCAACCTACGGAGGCTCAGTCTGCACTACACAGTTCAGAGCACTGCGGTGGGTGCCGGTGCGCCTGGTAATCCACCTCCACGAGGGGATGCGCTCGGAGCACTGGGAGCCGAGCCTGTCCACACTAGCGCTTTAAAGCGCTCAAACTTGCTGCACTCAGGGGTGTGAGTGTGTGTGTGTGTGTGATTTTTCACACCCCTGAGCCAGCGAGTTCGAGCGCTTTAACTTGCCAGTGTAGATAATCCCTGAGACTTAATTCAGTAAAACATTTTACACAGATCCCCTCAGAAACAAAGAATCCCTTCTCACTGTATCTGAACGCATAGAGTCTCCAAGCAGTTTCCTAAGTTGTTTTATCTGCTGCTGGGATAACCTGAATTCCCTGAATTTTTAAATTTAATTTTTTCTTCTCATTTTAGAGCTGACAGAATTTCTGGCGTAGTGTCAAAACTTTGTTTTGAGTCAATCCACCACTGGGGATTGCATTTTTGCAACTGTTATTTTGCCTCAGTCTAGCCCTTAGTGTTTTTCCACATGCCGTTGTGTACAGCTTGATTCTCAAATATTCAGTAAAGGCAGGATACTATCACCTATAATGTCTTTCTCCCTGGAAAAAAAATCTATTGTAATTTTTGCAGAAAATTAGAACTGCCAACATGGGTCAGACCAATAATCCGCCTAATCTAGTATCCTGTCTTGTGGCAGTGGCCAATGCCAGGTGCTTCTAAGGGAATGATCAGACCAGGCAATGACTCAGTGAACCATCCCATTCCCCTCTCCCAGCATCTGGCAATCAAAGGACGGTTTAGGGACATGCAGAGCATGGGCCTGCATCCCTGATGATCTTGGCTAATAGCCAGTCTACTTATCCTGAGGGACTGATCTAATTCTTTGTTCAACTCATTCATAGTTTTGCCTTTCAAAATATAATGAAACACATCTACAACCCCAAGATACCTTGACAACCACAAGAATTCTAAAATCACGAGTTATACACCCTCGAGTCAAGACACTGTAATAAATAAATGAGATCTTTTTTGTGCCTCTTTGTTCCTGAGCCTGTAGGGTGCAGTAAGGCCAGTTCCAATGCCTTGAGCCGAAACACCTGAATGAATCTTTGTCTACCCTCAGACTGTTCCTGTTAACCTCTCCCAAACATTTCATATACCTAAGGCCATATCTACACTTTAAGGGTGGGTTAACTCAAGTTATGTCAGCACAGAGTCACTACGGTTACTATGCCACGTATTAGGAGGTAGCCGTGTTAGTCTGTATCCACAAAAACAACAAGGAGTCCGGTGGCACCTTATCTGTTAGTCTTTAAGGTGCCACCGGACTCCTTGTTGTTTTTACGGTTACTATGTCACTGGTGCGCATGCCTCCTGGACTCCTTGCCTCAGCCGTCAGGGTACTCACCAGAACCACTTGTATAGATTCAGAGTGAGGTGCACCATGAATAGATCTCCCATTGTCCACCCACTGCATTTTGGGACACTTTGGTTTGGCAGTGTATGCTGGGTACCAAACAGCTCAGTCAGGGGTGGTTGTGGCCATGGGATCCAACTTCTTAGAACGCATTGTTAACTAGCCACTAATGTTATATGTGTCCCCTACATAAACGTATACATAATGTTTACACCGTTTTTTTCTAAACCCACAAACCTGCCTGGCCCTCCTCACTGTCTGCCATCTCACACAGAACCATGGAGCTTGCATGGCTCTGCACTATTGTCATGAGCGTTTGCACCCAAAGGTGCATGCTCCTTTACTATTTGCAGATCAGCAAACATACATTATACTCTACAGTCTTTATGAAAATATGCTTATGATCTGGATATGACATAGCTAATATATACTTTATGCAAGATGGCTGATGTGAGGTATCATTGCAAAACTTAAGACCTATTGACTGTGTTAATCCAACCTGTATGCATGTGACATTTGTACCTGAGGCTAGAAATATTAACCATGTCTCTGTATTTCAAAGGTGCTCTGTTGGAGGAGGCCAGACAATGTTAGTGGCTTATTGAAGGAATGCACAAAGACATAAAGCTTACCCCAGGAACTGTGTGCAATAGGAACCTCTGAACGCTAGTGTTATACAATGGGGACTACTTGAGCAGGATCAAACACCTGTACACAGTGGGTACTGTTTTGTTGTACAGACAAAACTACACGGGATCTTTTCAGGGGGCAAGACAAAGATGCCACATTTATTATGATAATTTGATTTATGACCAATAACTAATATTTTAATCCCTATACACACACATTATACCTAATACCTCTACAAACACACATTCACACACACACATGTTGGTGTCACTAGGCATAACTCTAGGTAACTCGGGGGGGTGGAAGACCACGAGTGTCGATGAAGCCCCCTTGCTCTAGGCCTAAGTGAACCAAGGCTCCTCCATGATGAACTTTAACCAACCTAAGTAGCTGCAAAACAAAATGTGTAACAGTCAGCTAACAGCTCAAGGCAGTCTGAAGCGGTAGTGATAAGGGAAGCCTACATGCCTCTGTGAAGGACAAGATAACAGGTCTGGGAAAATTTGCTAACAAGCTACCCTTGCAGTGGCCAAGGTTGCTTACTGTAGCTGCTACAGGGGGGAGGAAGGAAACGGGGGAGGGGGGAAGAAAGGGGGGCGGAAACTAAGCTGAAGCAAACGATTTGAGTATAAGAAGGGAAAGCGGCTTGTATCTGGGCGCTTGATTTGAGACGTGCCAGTCTCCTTGCACCGCTTTGAGATCTCAAATAAACTTTGTCTGCTTCTCCACCCTGGTGTGTTCATTGGTGCGAAGCACACCGGACAACGAACCCTGCTGTTGCCCCCTCGGGCCCTCTGTGCTGGCAACAGTACAATTATAATAGGATTAGGTCATAATTATGATGCATTATGTGCAAGATGACAGGGTTTCAGAGTCTGTACTGGGCTATCTTGATTATCACTTCACAAGTTTTTTTCTCTTACTTAGTTGGCCTCTCAGAGTTGGTAAGACAACTCCCACCTTTTCATGCTTTGTGTGTGTGTGTGTGTGTGTGTGTGTGTGTGTGTGTGTGTGTGTCCTCAATATATGTTCTGTTCTATGCATCCGAAGAAGTGGGCTGTGGACTAAATTTGTTAGTCTCTAAGGTGCCACAAGTCCTCCTGTTCTTTATGTGCAAGATGTGTCATGTGCAGTGTCACTGGAAACGTTATGATTTGCTGAATAGGATTCTCCTATTTGTGTGCGCAGAGCACGTTTATCTCTGAAGTTATGAATATTGACTATTGTCTCAGGGTGGTCCCCTACTCCTGCCCTTCGGGGCTTAAAACAGCCCAGGAGAGGGCTGGGGCAAGAAGCCTGGACTGATTGGGGGAAGCAGGCTCAGCTGTGGCCAGGTCCCAATCAGGCCCAGCTGGCCCCTATAAGAGGCTGTGAGCCAGGCACCCAGTCAGTCTCTCTCTGGCTGTAGAGGGAGAAGGGCCTGGCTGTACGGAGCTAGACAAGGGACTTGGAGTGGAGCAGGGCTGGGGAAAGGCAGAGGAGCTGGGGAGCTCCCGCCTGGAAAGCCCCAGGCTGCGGCCTAGCATTAGGCCAAGAGGTCCTGGGGGTAGCAAGGGGCAGCCCATGGGTAGGCAAAGGCAGCAGGTCCAAACCCCTTTGCCTATGATGAGTGGCTGATACTGCAGTCTGCCCCAGTGAACAGGGGCTGGATGGAGACTGGGCAGTAGCCAATACTGAGGCAAAGTGGGGATAGTGGGGTGGGAGTTCCCCTGGGAGAGGGAGACCCAGTTACCAGAGGCACTGGGGTCCAGGGAGGGACTCGTGGCCAGAGGACAGGCGGATCACTGGCCTGCAGAGGGCGCTCCAGGCTGGAAATTGAGCTAATTCCCGGAAGTCACCAGTAGGAGGTGCCGCAGGGGTGAGTCTGACTCCTCTACAACTATATACAGTTGAACCCTATTATGTCGCCGGCCTAGGGGTTTGCCAAAAATAGTCGAGATAACCAATGAGCGAGATAAACCCCTATCCACCCCCCCACCCCTGAACTCCCCTGCCCTCTCTCCAACACCCCCTCCCTGCCCCCTTACCGCGGTGCCTGCACGTGGCTGGATCCGGCGAAGCGGGACGGGGAAGCGGGGCCGGGCGGCCGGGGACGGGGACCCGGAGCCGGGCAGCCAAAGAAGCGGGACCCGGTAAGCGGGCCGGGCGGCAGGCGAAGCGGGACCGGGTAAGCGGGGCCGGGCGGGCGGGGCCGGGCAGGGACGAGGTATGCAGGGGCGGGCGGCGAAGCGGAGCCGGGCGGACGGGCGGGCGGCGAAGCGGGGACCAGGTATGCGGGGCCGGGCGGGGCCGGGCAGGGACCGGGTATGCGGGGCCGGGCGGGGCCGGGCAGGGACCGGGTATGCGGGGCCGGGCGGGCGGGGACGGGCAGGGACCGGGTATGCAGGGGCGGGCGGCGAAGCGGAGCCTGGCGGGCGGGCGGCAGGCGAAGCAGGGACCAGGTATGCGTGGCCGTACGGGGCCGGGCAGGGACCGGGTATGCGTGGCCGGGCGGGGCCGGGCAGGGACCGGGTATGCGTGGCCGGGCGGGGCCGGGCAGGGACCAGGTATGCGGGGACGGGCAGGCGGGGCCGGGCAGGGACCGGGTATGCGGGGCCGGGCGGGCGGGGCCGGGCAGGGACCGGGTATGCAGGGGCGGGCGGGCGGCGAAGCGGAGCCGGGCGGACGGGCGGGCGGCGAAGCGGGGACTGGCGAAGCGGAGCCGGGCGGGCGGGAGGCAGGCGGGCGAAGCGGAGACCAGGTATGCGGGGCCGGGCGGGGCCGGGCAGGGACCGGGTATGCGGGGCCGGGCGGCTGGGGACATGGTGGGTCGGGGACGCGGGGAGCCGGGCGGCTGGGGAACCGCGCGGCTGGAGAGCCGGGGAGCGGGCGGCTGGGGACACGGTGGGTCGGGGAGCCGGGCTCGAGATATTAGGGTTCGGCGAATCGACATAACAGATGAGAAACCCCATAAGACAAAGAGGGAGTTTGGCGGTTCCACTTGTAAAACATCGACTTAATAGGATTGGCAAGTTAACAGAGGTCGAGATAAATGGGTTCGACTGTATCTGTATTTCAAAGGTGCTTACTCTGGGTAACACCCACAACGAGCCTTTCAGGTACAACAATGAAGAAGCCAGACACTGCTGATGGCTCATCAACAAAGACAATGGACCGTGGAAGAGCTTAGCCTTTCTGTGAATGTTTCAACCAATCTGTGTCATGGCTACTATGACTCAGCAGGCTATGCTAGAGCATGTGACCAGACCACATGATGCTAAACTCCATTTTGGTACCTCTATTTTTCCACAAACTGGACTGGGAATTGAGTTTGGAACAAATGGTTCTCACCATATGGAAAAGCTACATAAGGTGGGGTGTGACATAATCTCTTGGCCTCATTCCCCGCACAAGAAAACTCCTGAGGAAGAAAGACTGAAGTGGGAGAAGTGCTGCTCCCAGGGTAAAGGGATTTCTAGCTTGTGTATGGAAACTTGGTGGACTGCTTGTACCATCAGTCAGGGTGAGAAATTGCTAATTCTAATTCTATCAATCTAGTATGTTAGGCTTAGTTTGAGGTTTTGGTTATTTGCTAAGTAATCTGATTTGATCTGTTTGCTGCCACTTAGAATTGTTGGGACATGTTATGGTTCAGTAAAAGAGCTGGGAACTGCTAATGTGCAGACATGGGATTAGGGGACAAAGGCATAAGCAGGCAGGAATTCTTTGCTTAATAAATAAGCTACCATATTTTTCCTTTCCCTGTTGCTTGTAAGAATGGATAAGGATGCAGCTGCATGAGAAATGTAGTTGCTGGAATAAATGTCCTTTGTGTGAAAGAAGGTAAAAGAAATGTTACCTCCCCCTCCCTTCCTTTCCCAGCTACATAAACAAGCCCTGTTTTATGGCCTCTTCCTCCATCCCCTGAGAACTGCTGATTAAGGAAATTTGTAGCAACATATTAATACAAAGTACTGTATTTTCAAGGTAAAAATGTCTGTATAACATGCGTAATCCTGTGAATAATAGATAGGGGTGGGTATACTAACAGTATGGGTGTTTCTATTACTTAATAAGGGTTTTGGGGGTGTTGTAATGGATGTAGGCGTGTACATACTAAGTTAGATAAAAGGAGTGTGATGTAACTAATCCAGTGCTTACTCCACAATTGGGTCGAGGGGAACAAGCATCGCAATAAAGAAGCCTGTACTCATATCCGCTTCCGGGTCAACCTGCTCCTCTATTCTTCTAACAAAAATCACTTAATCTATCTTTCTGCAGTTAATAAACTCGTTTTATGCTTTATCTTAACCAGTGTTAAGTATTTTGAGTGAAGTGTCTGGGGAAAATCTGAGCTTGGTGTGCACAAGCTTGTTGTGCACATCTTTCCCGTATCAAGGGGAAGGCAAATTATATTAATGAGATTACATTATAGAGCTCCCTGTGCACTATAAGACGATACAATTCTGAATTTATACTACAGCAAGTGTGCAAGGTTGGGGAGCTGGGAAATTGGCTGTTGTCGTCTATCTGTCCTTGAGTGGCTTAGGTAAAGCACACAGGTAGCTTAGTTGGGTGTATGGCGCCACCTGCTGTCGTGCTGGGTGATGATAAAGCCTGGAGAGGCTGGCTGAATCTCCAGCAAAGCAGTGTGGAAGGGCCAGCCTTGCTTCAGGGTTAGAGGGCACAGTGGTTCCCAGAACCTCCCCAGACTGCACCCCAGGGTGACAACTCATCACACCCTAGATTACACAAGTATCAGCGAGATTGTAACATCCTGTTATTTCCTGCCTCCCACCACCTGTAGCAGCTACCACCTTCCTATGCCTTTACTGCTCCTCTCCCTCCAAGCAGAGCCCACCACCAGCTCCCTGAGAATCTCTTACCTGAGCCAGCTCCATTGCAGCCATTTCCTTCCCCCTGGGAGGATGGGATAATCTGGAACGAATGTGGATGTTATTTTGTAGCCTATCAGGGCGAGAAGGGCAATGTGAGAGAATTCAGACGGGGCTTTTGTCCATTCCACAAGCCGATTCCCCCCAGGATTTTTCCCTGCTAATGGACATTCTAGGTTCTGCCACACTCTGAAGCACAAAGTGACCTTATTCCAGTACAGGTCTAGCCCCCTCCTACCCGGGTGTAACCCTCTGACACCCTCTGAAACCCTCCCAGTAGCAGAGTCTCTGTGTTACACTTATCAAGTTTGCGGATGATACCAAGATGGGAGGGGTTGCAAGTGCTTTGGAGGATAAGATTAAAATTCAAAATGATCTGGACAAACTGGAGAAATGGTCTGAAGTAAATAGGATGAAATTCAATAAAGACAAATGCAAAGTACTCCACTTAGGAAGGAACAATCAGTTGCACACATACAAAATGGGAAATGACTGCCTAGGAAGGAGCGCTGCAGAAAGGGATCTGGGGGTCATAGTGGATCACAAGCTAAATATGAGTCAACAGTGTAACGCTGTTGCAAAAAAAGAAAACATTCTGGGATATATTAGCAGGAGTACTGTAAGCAAGACACGAGAAGTCATTCTTCTGCTCTACTTCACACTAATTAGGCCACAACTGGAGTACTGTGTCCAGTTACGGGTGCCACATTTCAGGAAAGATGTGGACAAATTGCAGAAAGTCCAGAGAAGAGCAAAAAAAAAATGATCAAAGATCTAGAAAACATGACTTATGAGGGAAGATTGAAAACATTGTTTGTTTAGCCTGGAGAAGAGAAGACTGAGAAGGGACATGATCAGAGTTTTCAAGTACATAAAAGGTTGTTACAAAGATGCGGGAGAAAAATTGTTCATTTTTAACCTCTGAGGATAGGATAAGAAGCAATGGGCTTAAATTGCAGCAAGGGCAGTTTAGGATGGAGATTAGGAAAAAAAACCTTCCTAACTGTCAGAGTTGTTAAGTACTGGAATAAATTACCTAGGGGGGTTCTGGAATCTCCATCACTGGGGATTTTTAAGAGCAGGCTGGACAAACACCTGTCAGGGATGGTCTAGATAATACTTAGTCCTCCCTTGAGGGCAGGGGACTGGACTAGCTACCTCTCAAGGTTCCTTCCATTTCTATGATTCTATCAATCAGAGGCCAGAGCAGAGACGAGCAGAGACGAGCAGAATCAAAGGAGTCACTCTGGGGATTCTCCCTGTCACTCTCCCCAAGGCAGCTGTCTCAGGTTAACTAAGTTGTTTGATGCTCCAGCCTTTATACAGTCTCTCCTGGGAGTGCCCCTTTCAAGGGCTGGGCCTAGTTTTAGCTTTTGACAAGCGTGACCCCGGGGGCTCTGAGACTGGGCCTTCTTGCCTCAGCACATCTTGTTTCTTTCTGTGGCTCCCCAGCAAGTCCCACAGCCTCATACAGACTGTGAACATAAGAGCTGCCCACTGCCTCAGACCAATGGTCCATCTAGCTCAGTGGCCAATGCCAGGTGCTTCAGAGGGAATGAACAGAACAGGGAATCATCAACTGATCCATCCCCTGTCACCCATTTCCAGCTTCTGGCAAACAGAGGCTAGAGGCACCATCCCTGTCCAGCCTGCCTGTGACACTGGCAGATGAGGTGTTAGCTCTTGCAAAAGCCCCCATGTCTTCACTGAACAGGGACAAACGCATCGCTGGAATCGGTCTGACTCACCTGTGTTAGTATTGTTAAGAGGTATTAGAATTATAAGAATGTGTTTAGACTTCATTGAATGCTCGTGAGTTGCTGCCTGGGATAATATCTGACTAGTTGTATTGTGAGCCTCTGTGGCTCTGTAAATCACCAGACAGGAGAGAGACTTTACCTATGTGCAGTGCTGATTGGCAACAGAATCCATTACACCCTGCCTGGGAGGAAAAGTCCATCAACACCAGATGGACCATTACGGGATGTTAAAGAAGACACAAGACTGTTGTTGTGCTCTTGACTTCCCAGTAGCTGAGTTTACAGCTCAGATCACATGGCAGGAAGGAGATAAAAAACCCCACACAGAAATGTAGTGAGAAGGTGTGGCTCCCCGCCGCCCCAGAGGGGGAAGAGCCCATCCGGAGGCCGGAGTGGGCGGAGCTAGGGAGCGCTGAGCCCGCCCCTCAGAGGGTCAGGCGGCGACCCAGAACTATAAAGGCCGGCCCTCAGAGCTCACTAGGAGCCCAGCCACCGGAGAGAACAGACGTCCCTAGTGGAGCCCGTAACTGGGAAAGCCCTGCGGCCCAAGGCGGCCGCCCAGACTGGCCAGACCGGCCCTGCGCCCGCTATCCGGAGGAGTTGCCAGGCCTGCCGATCAACCCCTGCCCCGAAGAACCCATGCTCCTGGATCCCCCAGAGGCCAACACCAAGACCCAGTTTGGGCCCGAGGGGGAGTGTGGAAATAGCCCAGGGGCAGCCGATCCCAGTCTGGCTGCAGCACTACCAGAGCCTATGTCGGTGTGTTGCGGCCAGGATCCCCACTGACTATGCTCTGGGTCTTCTGCTGCTGCTAGTGCCCCGGGCTGGGATGCAGTGGAGTGGGAGGGCCTGCGTCCCCCCTGCCACCCAACTCCTGGGTGGAAGACTCTCCCTCTCCCTGGCCTGAAAAGGCTGGGACCTATTGTTACTGCTCAGCCCTGCCTGAGGGCCTGAGCCCCTGACTCAGTGTTTGTTGCCCCGCCCTGAGCCGGGGCCGGGCTGACCAGGTTTCTGCCGGTTACAGCAAGGGCTACCGAGGGAGACCCCCATGGCCGGACTAATTCCCCGGGATCAACTGTGGGTAGTGAGCCAGTGTGGTTCCCCACCGCCCCGGAGGGTCGAGCCCTGGCGAACCCTTGTAGAAGAAGGAACTGATTATCTGTATGCTGCTTGGACTCTGGGGGGCAAAGTTTCTAGGCAAAAGGAAGAGATCCCCAGCTGCTTG